>NC_053435.1:52745015-52803257 GCF_007990345.1 Gossypium hirsutum
AGCCGAATTACTAATATCCCTAGTGACCATTTTTTCATTTATTTCACATTTTAACCTAACTTTACACATTTCTCAATTCAATCCCTATTTGACATTTTTGTCAAAAATCACTTACAGAACTAGTTTAACTATCAACAACTATTCAAAATCCATCATCAACCATCAAATACTCAAGTATTCAACAATGGCAACATGTTAAATCTTTAACAATTTCAAAATCTAGGTACGGGCTAGCTAGAATACGAAGCAACAATCATAAAAACATAGAAATCATTAAAAAATCGAGGAAAAACGAACTTACAATCAAGGAATGTAATAGCCGAACCCTAGAAACCTCCCATGGATGTTTTCTTAGTTTGGTGATAGAAGATGAAAATGGAGTAAAATTTGGCTTACTATTACTTAGTTCATGTTTATTTTATAAATTACAAATTTAACCTTTATAATTAAACATATAAATCATTTAATATGCCAAAGATGTCCAATCACCATTATAATGGTCTTAATACTTAATAATATAAGTTATTTTCTGCTTAGATTGTTTCCAATACTATTTTTTGATCTTACCTCAAATCACCATGTTATCTTATAAGATGTATTTTTACGTGGAAGTATTACTGTACAATCGGGAGACATTTAAATTTTAATATTTCAATAACTTAATTTTACATTATTTAAACCATTTACATACATACATTACTATCCCTAAATCGGCCTGAGGCCCTAAAAATAACTTGGGAACGATTCGGACCAATTTTGAAACAATTTGGAAAGTTTAGGAAAAAGTCACAAAGTTGGAAATAGGGGTCACACGGTCGTGGGTCTCAATTGGACCACGCTGTTCCGCGGTAACTCGAAGTACACCCCGTGTGCACCCATACCATCGTGCACTCCGATAGGGTCCACAGCCAGTCACCCCTGTAACTCTAGGTTGTCCAGTCGGGCAGGCGTGGTTACATGTAATATTTTGCTCCTAAAAATCTCAGATGAGATGCGTGTTGCCAGGCTGTATGTCTCACATGGCTGAGTCACACTCCCGTCTCTCAGGCCGCGTAGACCCAACTTACGTAAATCAAGCCATTTCCAAGACCATTTTATGCACAATCATTCAACCCATTTATGCACACTTCAATAGACTTAACATCACAAAAGCACACATCAAATGCCAATTCAGACCCTATTCAACTAACCAATATGCCATTCAAAGGTCACATATACAGACATCAACCATTAAACATGTCCATATTGTACCAAATCCTACATGACCACCTATTCATTTACTTACCTAAACATACCAAATATTGACCTTTCTGAACCAGCAACGATACCAACAAAGCATACTCATCCATTATCAAAAGTTACCAAAGGACTTACCTAAACAAGCATTATAAGTCTATTATCCAAACATGAACCCAAAGCACTAACATACTAAGCTACCATTTACATATTCATAAAAACACCATTATAAACCACCCTATACATGCCATTATAAACTATTGGCCAAAATGTTCAAAAAATACTGAAAATATTTATGGATAGTGTGATAGGTCTCCGACGAGCTTCCAACCAAATTTAGCTTCCGATGATCTAAAGACAAAGGAAAGAAACTACGCAGCAACAATGCTTGTAAGCTCGTGTAAACTTAAAACGTAACTTACCGTTTCTACAATACAATGCATAGAATTAATACAAACAATTGCCAATGTCATAAGCTTGTATAAGCCTAAACCACATCACCAACTCCAAGTTAGTAGGTTCATCCATACCATAATGAATTATTCATAAGATATGTAATTTTCCATATGTATACAACGTTATTTAGTTCTTCATCCTTTTCATAAGTTCATAATACATTCCATTCGAACACTTAACTTACGTTCCCTTTTCTTACCTATTGATCATTTAGAATTACATTGGATAATCGAGAAGCTCACACAAAGTGTGCCTGTTCATATGACCATAACCTTTCCTTTACTCATTGTCCACACGAGCTGTGAAATGGGCTTACTCACACAAGCTGTGGGTCAAAATGTAGCTACAAGATGCTACTCACACAATCTGTGGAGAACCCGCAACAAATGTGGACCTCAGCAATCGGTGGGACATTAAGACCAACACCTGAAACATGAAATCTCTAAATGACATGTTATTTGTATCCTAAGATTCCTAAGGTTCAACCGGGACTCGATTTTCGTCAATTCATCATAGCATTATATGTTTATATATCGGTCCATTTACATTATAAATAACATAATAGCATTCATTTAAATAACATAAACACGATAAAAGTTCATACAACTTACCTCGACGACTAGAGGCATAGTAGTTAGGTCGAACAAATCCAAGCTTTCGTCTTTCCTCGATTTAAGTCAATTTGAGGTTTATCTTGATCTAAATAGATAATTGTATTCAATTATGTACTTAAATTAACCTCAACATTCAATTCAACCCATAATTTACATTTATGTAAAATTACCAATTTGTCCCTAACATTTTAACTTTTTCACAATTTAGTCTTTAAGCTAATAAAATATAATCATTTTAATCTAAATCCATGTTAATCTAACATGCAAGGGACCTTGAAACAACTCACATTAACCATCATTTAAGAATAAAACCCTAGAATTTAGACCTTTAACAAATTAGTCCCTAAATATATTTTCATCAAAATCACTATACAAAACTTGTTTATTTTTCAACAAAGGTTCGTAATCTATCATTTAACATCACAACCTACTGAAAAACATCCATGGCATAACCCTCAACCATTAATAATTTTACGAATTGCCCCGGGATAGCTAGATCAAGTTAAAACAATCACAAAATATAAAAATCATTAAAAACTAACCTCAAAAATAACACATGCATGAATAAGGTTGGTTGAACCTTCGAAGCACCAAAAGGGTGTTTTTACTTCACCATTCGGTGATGGAGTGAAATGAGAAAGATGAAGCAATTTTTTTTGTTTCATTTAGTTTAATTTTAATTTATTTAATTACCATTTTAACCTTTAAAAACTATCATAATTACATTAATACCTTGCCATGCACATCCACTATCTCATATAAATGGTCTAATTACAATTTAAGTCCATTAGATTTCCTTTCCATAATCTTTTAGCCCTTTTAACTAATGGTACTCAACTTTTACACTTTTTTACGATTTAGACCTTTTTACTTAATTAGTCATGCAAACATCAAAATTTCTTAATGAAACTTTAATACAACCTTATTAATATCCCGTAGACTCTAAATAAATAATAAAATAATATTTACTCGTCAAAATTGTGGTCTGAAAACCACTGTTTTTGACAACACTGAAAACAAGTTGTTACATTAAAGGCAAAAGATTTGGATAATCATGAGATGATTGGAACAAGAGTTGTCCACCAAATAAGGAGTTATGTGTGATGTAATTAGCAAGTGTTGCTTACCTAAATAACCATACTCTTGAGAGTAAAGCCAAAGTTGACTTAAGAGGAGGTGAAATATGGATCTTTACCCACTAGAAAAACTTTAGAGAAATGATTTTCCAAAATTAAATGAGGGTTATTAATTTTGAATGAAATAGTGGGATCATCTTTTAATAAAGTCCTTTTAATGATTATATTAAACTTGGTAAATTACTCATAATCATATTTTATTATTATAGATTTATTATGGCAAACAACTCAAACTCTTTATCCTTGTGATCTTTCCTTAGGAAGGACAAGTTAAATGGTTTGAACTTCCTTGACTGGTTCTGTAACACTCCAACATGACCTAGAAGTTTCTGCCTAAGTTTGGCAAGCTACATTAGCCACCGAAGTGACTCTCCCTTAACTACCAACCTAACCTCCAACAACGACTTAAGTCTTACCAAAAGTTGCGCTAACTCAGAACACAGCAGTAGAAACAGTAAGCAAACATGCAAGCTACACAAGCATCAGAATCAGGTTTACATGCCCCATAACAATATAAGTAAGAGTTCACAACACAACTTGGACTTTCGTTAAATGTTATCATAGTTCTTAACCGAAACATATGAGTTCGTAGTATAACACATAGGCTCACATACATAAAAGAAATTGCATGAAAACACATAATATAAGGGTTTGCATAACTCCTAATGTATGAGCTTCACAATTACAAGGATCATGCATGCAAGGCTATTAAACTTTAGTTGGGTTTATGCAAATACACGGGTTCACTTATTTATGGGTTCGCAAGTAATAAAACAAACACAATAGGGGTATGCATGTAATTAGCGATCACAATACTTACATGGAATCACATGCACCATTGGGTTAGTGCACACTTGTAAATATAGTAATTATTACAGGGTTTCATATGTAATTATAGCACACAACATATAGAGCTCATAATAAACTTAAACTATAGATCTAACTTAGACATATAAAACACAATACTTTCATGCATGAATAACATCGACTTTATTTATGAATTATTAAGTACTTAAACATGGTCTGCAATAAACTAGAAAACTAAACTAAATAGAATAACTAGTCTTTAGATCAAAATACCAGAGTCACAAATTCAAAACATATCTAAATCCTATAAAAAAATTCCTTTCTCCATTAACCTGGATTTGTCGATATCTACTTAGGGACATCCTTGCCCAATCATCGACCTCGCCTATGTCATTTGCGACCTATTTACATGAGAAGGAGTAAGAGAGGAGTGGGTGACTTCATTGAGAACTTAGTGAATAATCAGATTCTTCGAATATGTTTAAATGATATTTGAAATAGATGTAGACTTTTAGCTTGAAAATGTTTTCGTGCGTGGTTCACAGGTGAGGTTGTGAGATCCAGTTCATCTTTTGTCAAAAATATAACTTCTTGAAATCAGTTTGAAACTCATTAATTTTCCTTAAAACGTCCTTGACAGGGTTCGCGTTAATATCACGATCCTATTTTTTTAACAAAGCCTTTTTAAATTAGAGTCTAGGTTTTCCTTTGAATTGTGAAACCAATTCGTACTTTTTCAGAAAACATTTTCTTAGAACAAAGTCTACCCTAGCTCACAAGACTAGTTTTGACTTTGTCTCGGTGGACATAGTCCAACCTAGCTCGCATAGAGCTGGGCTTGCTGAGGAGCACTATCATTTCAGTTTGCATGGGGAGCTTTGCTAATGCACAGCTTATCCATAAGCTCACTTGGGGGCTTCACTATACACAAATTATTCTTAGCTTACAAGGGAGCTTTGCTGGTACACATCTTATTCTTAGCTCACAAAGGAGCTTTGCTGATACACAACTTACCCATAAGCTCAAATGAGAGCTTCCTTGACACACATCGTATAGAATTGTTTATAAAATATTCTTTGAAAACCATAGCTCACATAAGAGCTCGCACAAATTATCTTAAAATCATATTTTCAAATTGTAATTGAAAATAGAGTATCATGGTTTAAAAAAAGTATTTCAGAAATCTTACTTTTGGGTTTTGAAAACAAGGTTTCTTTTAGAAAACTATAACCATTAGCAATTATAATCAAAATACCTTTAAGAACCCATAAACTGATAGTTATCGATTACTCACTGGAAAACAGAGAACTTAAACAAGTTTAGCTTTGCCCTTATCCTTGCTAGTGGACAGTCCAGCTAGTTTGCAACAATGCACACATATATTACTTAGATAGAACAAAATATACAGAATTCATGAAATAAGAACATGGACAATCACACCCAACAAGATAGAGACTTACCCTGATAGCCATATTCTGAACTACGAATAGAGACTTTGACGATAGAATATTCCATGAAGAGTTCACAGAATTTAAGGGTCTTATTTATAGACTTAGGAGTCCTAGAAATATTAGGATACCTTAATTAACTTAGGAAAGTTGTTACCTGCTGGTAAAGTATTCCTAGATACACTAAATCATTTTTTCCTCATTTGAGTCTGATTGTAACCTTGACCGACGAACCCTACTTCACAACTTACCTGGCAAACCCTATTACCATAATATATTTCCATATAGAGGCCACTTTAGAGCAAGAGAACTGTACAAAACGCGCTGCAATTCGAATTCTATTGGCCTACTATAAACAAGTTGCGTTTGAATTTGTACAGAGATGTGAAAGATGCCAAAGAATGTAAAACATTTCGATAAGAGATGAGACATCACCAAATGAGATTTTCGAAGTAGAAACTTTCTACATATGAGGCATAGATTTCATAAGACCATTTCTTAGTTCCTTTGGAAACTAATACATCCTTCCTGTAGTGGATTACTTTTCAAAGTGGGAAGAAGCAATTGCTTTACCTACAAATGATATGAAAGTCGTTGTGAAGTTCCTACAGAAGAAGATATTCACATGATTCAGAACCCTGAGAGCCTTGATATATGATGAAGGTTCTCACTTCTATAGTCGACTGCTAGACGTTACATGATAAACCGTAATTTATACATATTTTTATCCTATGCTTAACACATTTATGGACAATTTCTCCTTAGATTTGGTGAATTAGATGCTCCTAATCTTTAATTTCATGTTTTATAATTAGGTGAGCATAGGAGGGTAAAAGAGCGAGAAACAGGCCGAAAACGAAGAAAATAGACCCACACGAGAAATCAACACGGCCTGGACTTCCTCACACGGGCGTGTCACATGACCGTGTCCCTTTGGCAGGATCTAAGCATGACTTACACCGGTAGACTACATGCCCACGCCTATTCAACAGCCTTGACCACGTAATGGAGTAATCACACACGGGCATGTCCCTACCGAGCCCAAGTATAACCCTATTCGAAAAAGGCCAATTTTAAGGGCTCTTAAGCATTCTAAAGCCTATTTAAACACCTAAGCAGGCACTAAGGATGGGAGGCGTAGAGTAGAAGGCAAGAAATTACTCAAGGGAAGCCGATCGGTCAATCTCAGAAGCCATATTCATCATCAAGACTAAAGATCTCCTTTCAATTTCCATTCAGGGGTTTTGGGTTTTCTTTATGTTTTGTATTCATTATTCTTCTGAGATGTTTTTTTCTATAATTATGAACTAAACCCCCTAAATACGTAAGGGGAATGAAACCCAAGACGGATCTTGTTATTATTATCTGAATTGTATGATAAATATTTGACTTGTTCTTAATTATGGGTTCTTAATTCTTGTTTTAATATTCCAAGATATTGATTCGAGTTAATGCTCTTATTTAGAGGAGGAATAGACCTTGTTTAAGAGTAAATTTTTCATAATTAAGCGGAGTTGATTGCACGCCTAGAGATAGGGTGATAAGATTTTATCGGATTAGGGTGAAACCTAATAAGGGGATTCATAGATCGAGTTAATGCAACACTAGGTGTTAATTAGAAAGAGATTTCAATTAATCAACCTAGGCTTAGACGTTATTAGTATCGAGAGAGATAATAATATAACTTAGGGATTTCTACGGATCAAGTCAAATGAATAAATCGTCTGATTCAGAGTCAAATAACAAGTGAAATCTAGGTGGATTTTTCCTTGGGTATTGTCTTAATCAATCGAATTTTCCCAAAAGCTTTTCCCCAATTTCTCTCTGTGCACTCTTAGTTTAGTTAATTAATTTAGATAAACAAATCCCTTATTTTTTAGGCTAGATAATAAAAAGAAAGTAATTAATAGTACTCTTGGTTCCTTTGGGTTCGACAATCTGGTCTTGCTAAAGCTATAATACTGTTCGATAGGTACACTTGCCTTCATCGTGATAATAGTTAGTTTAAAGAATGCTTAATTATAAATTTTTAAAACCTGTCGCGAATATCACGTATCAAGTTTTTGGCACCATTGTCGGGAAACTAGGATATTAGGAACACTCGATTTTTATTACTTTAGCCATTTTAATTTTATTGCAATTTAAAATTTTATTTTATTTTCTAATTCTTCATTTATTATTTTCTAATAGGTTTTTCTAGTTTATGACTAGAAGAAACTTGTCAGGACCATTACTGTTTGATAGTGAGATCGATCGCATAGTTCGCAGAAACCGAAGAGAAAAAAGGCGAAGCTTAAGATACATAGAGGAAGAGCAAGAGGACGATACTTCAACCACAACCGAGAAGATGGCTGAAAACCAAGAAAATCTGCTACCTCCTGCGATTGCTGCTAATCAGAATCTTGCTCTGCGCACTATCTATGATTATGCTAAACCTTCTTTAACAAGAACTGAATCGAGCATAGTCAGACCTGCTGTAGCTGCAAATACTTTTGAACTGAAACCTAACACAATTCAAATGATACAGCAATTTGTTCAGTTTGATGGTTTGTAGGATGAAGATCCCAACACTCACTTGGCAAACTTTTTGGAACTATGTCATACATTTAAAATTAATGGCATTTCTGATGACACCATTCGCCTTCGGTTATTCCCTTTTTCATTGAGAAACAAAGCTAAACAGTAGTTAAATTCGTTACCACGAGGGTCAATCACTACTTGGGAACAAATGACTGAAAAGTTTTTATTAAAATATTTTTGCCGACTAAAACGACTAAATTACGCAATGATATCTCTTCTTTTGTGCAGATGGATTTAGAAACACTCTACGATGCATGGGAGAGATACAAGGACCTCTTGAGAAGATGCCCTCACAATGGGTTACCACTCTGGCTACAGGTTCAAACGTTTCATAATGGCCTGAATCCTTCAACTCAACAAATGGTTGACGCAGAAACACCTGAAAATGTTTATGAATTATAGAAGAGATGTCACTGAATAATTATCAGTGGCAAGTCACGAGGACAAAGCCAACGAAAGCAGCCGACATTTTTAACGTCGATTTGGTCACCATGCTCTCTAATCAGGTAGAACTTTTGCACAGAAAGATTAACGGTTTTCTTAGTTCTTCACAGGTTCACCCAGTAATGCAGTGCGAAGTAAGTGGAGGTGGATCAAGCAATTTAGATTACCCATCCTATGGCCACAACATGGAGAACGAGCAGTTAAATTACATGGGTAATAATCCTCGATCTCAAAATAATTCTTATAGTAATACTTACAATACAGGTTGAAGGACCACCCAAATTTCTCATAGGGAGGCCAAGGAAATCAGCAACCACCACCACCTCCAGGCTTCCAACAACCATCCTACCAATAAGAGAAAAAGCCGAACCTTGAGGAGATGCTAAAAAATGTCATCTCAATGTCAGAAACTCATTTTCAGAATACTGAGACAGCACTTAAAAATCAAAAGCGTCGATCTAAGGGCTCAAAACTCAGATAGGTCAACTCGCTAAATTGATATCTAAATGACCACAAGGTAGCCTGCCGAGTAACACTGAATCTAACCCAAGTGAACAAATCAATGCAATTACCATTCAATATGAGGAAGGGTTAGTTGCACTTGAACCAGAACAGAGGCAAGAAACTGTGGTAAGTAAAGGCAAGGGTGAGGTGGACCACAATGACCAGAAACCAGTAAGTAAAGAGTACAAACCTCGTGTGCCATACCCAAATGCAACAAGGAAAGACCGCACAAATGAACAATTTGGTAAATTCCTTAAATTATTAAAGAAGTTACATATTAATTTATCATTTATTGAAGCTCTTTCGCAGATGCCAAACGCAGTCAAATTCCTAAAGGAGCTTTTAACAAATAAGCGGAAGTTGGATGAGGCATCGCATGTAGAACTAAATGTGGTTTGCTCAGCCATACTACATAATAAGCTGGCCAACAAATTAAAAGATCCAGGGAGTTTTACAATTCACTGTTTAATTGGTAGCCTAGTTGTTAATAATGCTTTGGCTGATTTAGGGGCTAGTATCAATGTCATGCCTTACAAAATGTTTAAAGAACTAGGTCTTGGGAAACCTAAACAAACTAGGATGAGTATTCAATTAGCCGATAAAACTATCAGATTTCCTAGGGGGATTATTGAAGATGTACTCGTTAAAATTGACAAATTTATATTCCCAGTTGTTTTCGTTATTCTAGACACACACGTGTTTTGAATCCGTAGGAGAACTTTTTAATTTAGCACGGGCGTTCGACACTCCCGTGCCCATCACTCGTGGTCGACACTATCAAACTAACACGGGAGTGGGCTATCATACACGGGCGTGGGAGAAGCGAAAGAAGCAAGACACGGCTGTGTGATATGGCCGTGTGCACCCACACGCCTAAGGAACACTGGAGTGGGGTGAATGTCAGACGCGCCTAAATTTAAAATTACGAAACACACGGGCAAAAATTAGAGCACACAGGCGTGCCCCACGGTTGTGTGCCCAAAATCTATATAAACCCCTCACTATTCATCATCCTCTTCCCCAAAAATCCCTAACCCTAGCCCCTGTAACTCCACACACCCTACCTGTCTTCGACGACCCAAGCTTCTCCCTTTTGCATTTGTTTACTTTTTTTTCACTCTATTTTCTTTAAATATTTTGTCTATTTCATGATTTCTCTGATCCATTTGACTAACTTAAGTGAATATTCATAGTAGAATAATAATACTCATGCTTGTCATTAAAGAATATTGCCATTTTTCATACTACATTCATCTATTTTTCTCATTTCCATGGATTTTATGCTTACCCACATGCACTTATGCATTAGATATTCCCGTAGCATTATTCTCATAGTCCTATTTTAATAACTTAATATATTTGCTTTAGTTGTTTTAGTTTTGTTTACTTCATCTAGTATGTGAGTCTCATGAAATATTCCTATTTAGTTTTGTTTTTCCATGCTATTCTTGGGACATATTGGTTGAACTTTGACTTTTCAATGCAGATATACAATGTCATCCTCACGTGGTATGAAGATCGTTGTCCCCGTCTCGAAGAAAAGGAAAGGAACAGCGTCATCCTCGGGTCCTACCTCGGAGATTAGGCACCCTTTCCTCGAGTTCCCCTTAGGACCCCAGGAGGAGCTATTTCAGATATTACGAGCCTGACCCCTAGGTGTGGGCCGCACTTGAACAAATTCAGATGGCTGACGCGGTCTGAGCCCTCCTGACGACTGAACCGTGGGGGCTCTTCTTTGAGATCATCGAGTCGACATACCTCGAGCTCACGATGGAACTATGCTTGACCTTCCATCTTCAAGCCGTCATAACAAACTTTGACGATCCTGGAACGGCCTAGTTTCGCCTTCGTGGTCTAGTGTGGCAATTGAGTGTACTCGAGTTCGGGATTGCACTAGGGCTGTACACGGAGTTCATGGATGACAACGAACTCGACACCCTCCACTGCCACATCCACTACTCTCTCTCAAGTGTTGGAAGGACCTCGTCCCTGCCTCAGCCTCCTATGATCCTAGCCGCTCTAAGGTATCGGCCCTCGCCCCATCCCTGTGATACCTACACTCCATCTTGGCCCACACTCTGATGGGAAGACGAGAGAGCACTGACGTCGTTAACACTCACGACGACTATTTCCTTTGGAGCATGGCGAACGGGCACGTCTTCAACCTTGCCTACTTTATCGCCCTCGCCATCCGCCATTAGATAGAGCGACACAGGAGAGGGGTCATCTCTATTGGGCCCTATGTGACTCAATTGGCATGACACTTTGGGCTCCTCAACACAGTGGCACAATCATCCTCCCTCACTTTCATCGGCCAGATGTCCCTATAGGGCATCTCGAGCATGCTAAACATGAGGATGATCAAGAAATGACGTGGCACCTACCCTCCTCAGTTCTGCCTCGTCCAGTCCACCGAGGAGGAGGACCCAGAGGGCATTAATGATGATGTCCCTTCACGTCATGAAGACCCACCGTCTCAGCCACCACCCATCCATCGTTCAGTTCATACGGCGGCTTCATACTCTGACATCTCTGAGCACCTTACACGATTTGAGCAGCAATGTTTTTAGCGCTTGGATCACATTGATGTGAGTCTACATCAGATTTGTTAGTACTTCCACATTTCATCGCCACCACCACCTTGTGAACCATCCGGCGATGACGATGTTTAAAAACTTTTTATTTATTATTTTTATTTTCACTTTTATCTTTATTTATCTTATTTAAGTACTTTTTATTTCATTTTCCTCTATTATTATTTTAATTTTAGTTTTTATAATTTTTATTGAATAATTTATAGTTTTGACTATTTCATTACGAGTAATTATGCTTCCTTATATTTCCTAAAAAGTTCCTGATTCTATCACAGTTATAAAGAGCTCCAAAGCTCATCATTACATAGGAACTAAAAACTCCACTAGCAAAGGACTTATGGACTAATGAACCTCTACCACCACTGGAGTATCCTCCTCCACTCTCATCATTTCCTTGGCCCATTATTCTCCATAATTCCAAATCAAGGAGTTCATTCATCATTCAAGAAGTTTCACTTCTCTCCCTATCTTATGATTATTTATCTATATTTTTCAAGATATCTATATTTGTACATTGAGGGCAATGTACATCTTAAGTGTGGGGGGTCTTTCATATCATTATTAGAAATCCCTGAATTTTGTCTTAGTCTCATGTGAATCACTCATATCACTATTAGAATGAGTTTTAATTAATTTATGATTTTTATTGATATGTCTTGAATTAAAACATAGGCATTTATGCATTGATTGTTTAAACTTAAGACATTAGGGAATCAAGCATGATAAGTTGATTTTTGAAGAATTATAAACTTTTAGGTTGTTTCCCTAAGTTTAGGTATTATCGTGAGTTGAAATTCACAAGTTTAAACATCAAAAAGCCATAATTTTTGTGAGATCTTGAGCCTTTAGAGCATATTTTATTTCTTTCATGCTCACTTTTATTATGAGTGCGTCAGTATTAATTTGTTATTCTAGAACTTGCTTGATTATGCATGTCAAGACCACACCATTTGATTTGATATGTCAAGATGATAAAGGCACTTAGGTTTAACCCACTTGCTTCACAAAAGCCTACCTTCATAATTAACCCTTAGTGAATCCCTTTGAGCCTAACAAACCATTAATTGATTTACCCTCAATATTAACCCATAACCCATTATTGTTGAAATCCCCTAATTTGATCCCTATTTTTGTCGAGATTTGATTTGAACCAATTGCTTAGATATGTTTTGCTCTTCTATGTATTTGACTTGTTCTTAAAAAAAAATTACTTCAATACATATTAGTAGTAATTCATCGTTTTTGAGCTTGAGTGTTAATTCCATTTTCTGAGAAGAAGCTCACTTGTATTCAACTGATGACTAGTTATTTTTCTAGCTAGGTAATTTTTCAATTCAATCTCGATTCTAACCTTTTCCTTTAGCTTGTGACCACACCCCTAAAAAAGCCACGTTACAAACGTCTAAAGACTTTTTTGATTGATGTATCTGCTTAATATATAGTGGTGGAGATTTGAATTTCAAGCAAGCCTATGGTAATAACTTTTCATATTGACTAATTGATGTCTTTAAACACCTAGAGTGATTTGAGTGAATCTTTAGTTAGGATGTTAAAATCTGTGATATTTTGATCAAAGGTAATCACTTAGATAAGGGGAGACACCTATGTTTTCGTGATAAAATGCTCAACTTGGAATGTTTGAAACTTTGGTTGAATTTTCAATGTATGAATACTTATGGATTATTTTGAGATATTATTGATAGGGATTATAAATTGAGAAGAATTTATTTTGATTGTGAGTTGAGGATTTTGCTTGAGGACAACCAAACGCTTAAGTGTGGAGGTACTTGATAAACCGTAATTTATACATATTTTTATCCCATGTTTAACACATTTATGGATGATTTCTCCTTAGATTTGGTGAATTCGATGCTCCTAATTCTTTAATTTCATGTTTTATACTTAGGTGAGCATAGGAGAGTAAACAGAGCAAGAAACGAGCAGAAAACGGAAAAAATAGACCTACATGGGAAATCAACACGGCCTGGACTTCCTCACACGGGGCGTGTCACACGGCCGTGTCCCTTTGGTAATGTAACACCCCAAACCTGGCCCAGACGTTATGGCCAAATCTGGTGTGTCACATTGAAGTGTTTTAGTGAAAACGTGTTTTCATTGAAAACTCTTCTTAAACAAAGGAAACTTTAGTTAACTTAGAAATAAACACACCTTTTAGTTACGAAAGCCTTGTTTAAATCATTTGATTTAAGAAAACTTATCATTTAAAAATTGAGTTGCAGAAGTGTAGAAAACATACTATAATTTAGGAAACCCATGTTCATCTCGTAATTACAATGAAAATAGTAATAATGCTTCAAGTAACCATAGCATAACGAAAACCTTATTACAATCTGATCTGAAACATACTTAATAAAATAAAACTTATAAGCTTAAAAAACAAGTCCAATTTTTGTCTTGCTAGCTGGTCACCTAGCGTCCCTCCAAAAATTGAACCGTATACTGAGCATCACCTGAAAATAAAATAGAATAGGAGGTGAGTTTTCGCAAACTCAGTGTGTACAACCCTCGACGGAAAACAAGCATTCAAAAATCATCATACATCAAACATGCAATGCAATCTTCAAATTACCCATCCGTTACACACCAGCTCCATCCTCTGACACACCATGTGGGGATATAAATATCGACCCAACCAGCCTACACACCAATGGTAGCCCAGTTGCAGAACTACCTTCATTTACATATTGGGCTTTAAAAGCCATCGGTGGATCCACGATTGTCAGGCAACCATGCGATCCTCATATACTTCCTCCATTCCATAGTTCCCACCCCATATGTAACCTAACCAAAACATTATATGTATACATGTCACATCCATAAAACTTACATTCAACACCTAGGGGTATTTTGGTCATTTTTACCCTCAGGGGTATTTCGGTAATTTTCCCTTAATTATGGCTTTCACTTACCTTGACCCGTTAACAAGTCCCGCGAGCTAGGATGAACGAATACTATGCACCAAGTAGGATTCTAGAGAAGAGGAGGTGGGTCATTAAGACCGCTTAAGTACCAAGCTTTCCCTAGATCCAATCCTAGACATGCATATACCCGTTGCCACACCTTAACGCTATGACTTGTCCACAGTCTCAATTAATTAATTAAGTTTTATGTAGTCATCATATACTAGGCCCAATACCCCTACATACATGCATATGACCCACTGGGCCCAAACTCATTTATATGGCCCATCTGGCCCAGTTCATATTTTTATGGCCCACTAGGCCCAATTCACATTCATATGGCCCATTAGGCCCAAATCATATTATACTCATGCTCACATAAAAATTTCCGAACACATAGCATCACTTAACAATCTTTTCCTATTATGGGCCCAACAGCCCATCAGGCCCATTTAGCCCATTATAGCCCATTTGGCCAATTCTCAACCCAAGTCCACGAAATCGCCCGTGGGCCTCAGGCAACCTATCGATTTCCACTCCATGAGTGTTCGCGCACTTTTGTGACTACCGTAGCCTAACTTTAGGCTTTTCGGCATTTTGGCGTTTTGACTTTTCGGCATTTTGGCTTTTGTCGATTCATTGTGTATGTGTGCAGTGTATTTACACACCTGGTAAGCAAGCGTACTGCGATTCCCTTAGTCACTAATCCTTCAAACAATATCACCCTTCAATTAATCGTATGCTTAATACATATTTTACCCAAAAACCGAAATCTCAACTTAACCTTACCTTGAACTGTAACATCTTGAAATAGGGCCTAAATGGAATAGTGGTTGCGAAACCATAAATCTGAGATAAAAAAGTTTATTTTGATTAATTTTTATGATTTACCGAGTTATTAGATGCATGTGTTAGAGTATTGATAAGAAATTTTATAGATTGCATGTTTAATTTGCCTATTAGGGCTTATTTGCAGAAGTTGCTGTAACAGCCTAATTTAGGGCCTAAACGGAACGATGGTTTTAGAACCACGAATTCAAAGTCAAAAAATTTAGTCCAATTAATTTTTAAGGTTTATTTATTGATTAAAATATTGTGTAAAAATATCGTTAAGTAATTTTACTGATAAAGTGCTTAATTAGACTTTTAGGACTAAATTGCAAAAGTTGCAAAATATGTGTTCTAATTCATAAGTACTTGATTGAAATGAGGGTTTAAAGAGGAGGCCCTTAAATGGTAATTAGACCATTATATTTTGTTTGGACAAAAATGGGCATGAATAGGACAAAATTTTAAAGAAAGGCCTTAAGGGCATTTTAGTCATTTGGTAATTAAAAGAAATAAAAAGGGAAAATAAAGCCAAAATTGACTCATCTTTTTCATGGAGGCCTAAATTAGCATTGGGGAAGCCATGGTTAGGGTTTTCAAGCTTTCAAAGTTCAATAGTAAGTCCGTTCTAGCCCCGTTTTTCAAGTTCTTTACGATTTTGGAATCCCGGTAACTTGATTAAGCTTATTCTAACAATAATTTAAGCTAGAGTTCATATTTGGAAAAATACCCATAGGTGAAATGTGTTTATTTTGATGTTTTATGGTCTAAAATGAAGGCTGAAATTATGTTAAACAACTTTTGCTAAGCGGTTTTAAGCAAAAATGAGTAAAACGGCTTAATCGGTAAAAGTTGTTATTGTTCATAACTATGTGTTAGAGTGAGAATTTGATGTTGCCATAGAAGGGAAAAATGATCAGCATGTCATAAAACATAAGAATAAGGGATGAATTTTAATTCTCGAGCCTAGGGGAAAAAGTGTAAATATGCAAAAGTTTAGGGGCAAAATTATAATTTTGCCAAAGTTTGAGTTAAAGACTGTTTTAAATACTACATTAATTAAATAAGTAAAATATGATGTTTTAGATCCCAGAAAACGAATTTGAATCTAGAATGGAAGAAAAATCGAAAATCGGGAAAGTTGGTAAAATGGACATTTTAGTATCGAGGTAAGTTCATATGTATAATAAGCATTAATTTATGCATGTTTCAATGTAAAATTGATATATTTACTATGATTGCCGAGGTGTTGAAAGTAAGTATAATTATGATGATTTAAATGTTCAATATTAATTCGACATGGAAATGAGAAAGTATGTAAGTTTGTATGTAAATAATACATTATCATTATTATGTTTTTGTATTTCAGCATATTTTATGTATTATAGCTGATTTTTAAATTATAATTGACTATTGGAAGTATGGAATCAAGTATTAGAAAGAGAGAGAAATCTCGGTTGAACCTTCGGAAAGATTGGATGATATAGATGGTATGTAGCTAGGTCACATGTACAGTGCTAAGTGCACATCATGTGTACAAGAGAGCTACGGGATATATGTAGCTAGGTCACATGCGTGGTTCCAAGTGAAGGACACCATGTAGACAAGAGAGTTACGAGATAAACTGGCTAGGTCACATGGGTGGTACTAAGTGTTCACCATGTGTACAAGAGAGCCAAAATTATGTGTACAATCAAGCTAGGTCACATGAGTGGTGCTAAGTGAAGGCCACTATGTGTACAAGAGAGCTTCGATTTTAAAGGTGGTGTAATGCCCTGTACTCGAGACCGTCGCCGGAGTCGAACACGAGGTGTTAACAGACTTAATTCATTACTTAAACAGCTCAAACAATTTATTTTTAAAATTTCCAGTTAAACTAGCAATCTGCATCATAGTCTCTTAAAAATTCATATCCCAAGTTCTGAAACTCAAAATCCAATTCCGTAAATTTTTCCTGAAACTAGACTCATATATCTATTTACTAATTTTTTTATAGAATTTTTTGTCCAGCAAATTAGTACAGTTTATTAGTTAAAGTCTCCCCTGTTTAAGGGTTCGACTGCTCTGACCTCTGTGTATTACGAATTAGATATCTCTCTGTACAGAATTTCAATGACTATGAAGTTTGTTTCTATTAAAACTAGACTCAATAAGGAATCTGTACATATAAATAATGACTTCTAATTATATTTTTACAATTTATGATAAATTTTTAAAGTCAGAATAGGGGATCCAGAAATCACTCTGGCCCTGTTTCACAAAAATTCAAATATCTCATAAAATATAATTCATATACCTGTTTTGTTCAATCCATATGAAAATAGACTCATTAAGCTTCAATTTCATAAGATACTCATAATTTAGATCCATTTCTACTATTTTTAGTGATTTTTAAAATTTACATCACTGCTGCTGATAGAATCTATTTTATGGTAAATTTTACCTATTTCATGGTTTCCATGGATTAGCTAGGAATTTGACATACATAACACCAAATATGATCATGATTAGCCATTCCAATGGCTAATCATTACCAAGCATTTCCATACCACTCAATAACCATATCATAAGACCATATATACAAAATTATTATAATGCTATACATGCCATACTTAAAATATACAAGCCATTATGCCAAGATGGTATACGGATAGTGTGAGCGTGCCTCCAACCGTTTTCGATTTCCGAGCTGGCTTGTCAACACTACAAGGAATGAAAAGGAGGGAGTAAGCATAAATTCTTAGTAAGTTCACATGCAAATAGCAAGTAACATAACTATATAAGCAAACATAAAACATCATTTGCATAATCATCACCGAGACATTCATATCACATTTTCATTTATTATCTTACCATATTGTTGTTATATCGAGTTTTCAACCCGAGGGTTAAGTACATACCTGTTCAAAGTATTCATTTCACAACACTTACCAATACATCCCTTTCATCTCGAGTATTCCTCCATTTGAGTAGAATTTTACCCGTTGAACACATCGGAATATAATTCGGATACATGGAAAGTTTGCACATAAGTGCCACATATGTAGCCAAGCTACCATGTAACTCGCCCATAAGTGAACTCGGACTCAACTCAACGAGCTCGGGCGTTCGCATCCATAAGTGAACTCGGACTCAACTCAACGAGCTCAGATGCCTAGTTACATCTCTCGAACTCGGACTCAACTCAACGAGTTCGGACATTCGCATCCATAAGTGAACTCGGACTCAACTCAACGAGTTCGGATGCTCAACCATCCTAGTGACATGTCACTTGTATCCTAATCCATTCCTAAGGTTCAACGGGACGTTTTCCCAATCATGTGTCTCAACCATCTTCTATGGAATGCCGATACCGATACTCGGTAGTATTTCACATTTTCCAAGTATATCACATAATTTGACATATTATCAAACAATTATCACAAGTATAATATTTCATAATAATTATCATATCATTTAAAAAACATTAAAACATTTAAAATAATAACTATGTTACCAACATTTACATATGAACTTACCTCGTATGCGAAAATGGCTACTTTTACCATTTCGTCCACAACTTGGTATTTTCCCCATTTTAGCCCGAATTTCAGTTTTCCTTGCTCTATCATTTAAAATATAGTCTAATTAGGACTCACATTATTCAAATTGATCCAAAATCATATTTTGGAAAAATTACAATTTTGCCCCTAAACTTTTGCATATTTGCACTTTTGACACAAAGCTCGTAAATTAAACTTCAGCCTATTTTCTTATGTTTTATGACATGCTGATCATTTTTCCCTTCTATGGCAACATCAAATTCTCACTCTAACATGTACTTATGACTATTAGGTATTTTTACTAATTAAGCCCTTTTGCTCGTTTTCACTTAAAACCGAGTAGCACAAGTTGTCTAACATAATTTAAAACCTCATATTCTATCATAAAACACAAAAATACACAAATTTCACCTATGGGTATTTTTCCAAATATAAAACTAGGTTAAGTTATTGCTAGAATAAGCTAAATCAAGTTACCGGGACTCCAAAAATGTAAAAATCATTAAAAACGAGACTAGAACGGACTTACAATCGAGCTTGGAAGATTGAAAAACCCTAGCCATGGTTTCTCCTTGCTATATTCGTCCATGGGGTTGAAGATGAGCAAAATTGGCTTTTAATTTTGTATTTTAATTCATTTTACCCCTAAATGACCAAAATGCCCTTACTACTAAACTTTTCAAAAATTCCATCCATGTCCAATTTTTGTCCATAGACTTATAAATTGGTAAAATTGCTATTTTATGACCTCCTAATTAATATTTCAAAACAATTTCATACTAGAAACTTCTAGAATGCAAGTTTTGCAAATTATTCGATTTAGTCCCTAATTTCAATTTAAGCACTTTATACATAAAATTTCTTCACGAATTTTTCACACAATCATGCAATCATATCATAGGCCTCAAAATAATCATAAAATAATTATTTCTATCTCGAATTTTGTGGTCACGAAACCACTATTCTGACTGGGCCCAAAATCAGGATATTATAGGTGGTTTGTGTGCGATACCATCGCGTATCTGTTATTATTCCGAAGCATTCAACTGGGAAATTGATTAAATGAAATTGTGTATGACTTTTTGATGATAAGTGTAAGTATATACATGTGTAACTTATGAGCAATATGCTCGATATGTGATTGGAAATTGGAAAGATTGTTATGGGAAAGTGATGAATACAATCGAAGCGTGAAAGATCAAAATTGACAATAAAATTGTTCTGGATAGTTGCAGTGACGTGAATCTAAAAATTTACCAAAAATAGTAGAAATTTTATCAGAGACTGATGAGATATCAAATTAGAGCTTAATGAGTCTATTTTCATATAGCAGAAACAGAGCAAGAAAAGGAATTCTATATTATGAGATATTTAAGTTTTTGAGAGACTGGTTCAAAATGACTACGTGATCCCCTGTTTTGTCTTGGAAAAATCATTAAAAATTGTACAAAAATAATTAGGGATATAATTTATATTCTTGAAATCCTTAATGAGTCTAGTTTCAAATGAAATAAACGAGAACATCCTTTGAATTCTGTACGAGGAGAAAATTTATTCGTAGTGAAGAGTGGCCAGAACAGTTGAGCAGTGAAACAGGGGTAACTTCAATGAATAAACTGTACTAATTGGCTAGACCAAAAATTCTGAAAATTTTATGGTAAGAATATATGTGAATATAGTTTCAAGGGAAATTAATGGTTTGTAATTTGGAGTTCTGTAGGTCCAGAAATAAATAATTTAGTTGCTGGTACTCTGCTAGATAGCTTATTTTGTACCTATTTATGATTGTAATAGTGAAAGTATATGTGTTTGTGATGGTAATATTCCGCGAACATATTGTGACTTTGTTTAAAGTATGATAATGTATTGTTTATTAATATTTACATACTTACTTACTAAGCTATAATGCTTACTCCCTTCCTTTCCTTTTCCCTATAGTGTCGAAGATGTTAGCTCGAGTTGGAAGTTGCCGGAGGTTAAATCACACTATCAAACTATTTATCGACATATAAAGGTTTTAAAGTATTTTAAGTCTTTGGCATGTATGGAGGCTCGTTTAATTGTTATTAAGTTGCTAGGAATTGGCTTAAAATACTGACCTATGTTATTTGAAGGTCTTTATTGTATAAAGTCATTTAATGTAGATAGTCTTGATTATGTTATTAATTAAATGATGCAATTTATGAATGTGCATGCTTGCCTATGTGTGTGGTTGAATTAAAGCATGATATGGGCCTTGTAATCTCTTTTTAAGGGATAGCTTGAATGTGTTTGAAATTTTTTTAAATTCGAATGAAATTATGAATCGGTTTTTATACGATGATTAGTGATTAAGTCCGGTAGTGCCTCGTACCCTGTTCTGGTGACGAACACAGGTAAGGGGTGTAACATGAACACCAATCCCTAATAGCTTTTCCTTGATCACGTACTCCCTAGATCTGCATTAATCTTACTCATTAAAACCAAATACTAGGGGACTAGCATCCAACATAATTCACCCCCTTATCTCACTTATGACCATTCAGCCAACCTTAGCCAATAAGAGATGAATACTTACCAAAACCGCAAAACACCTAAGGAGCAATTTGGCAGAGATCTAAAACTCAAGATCCGATACTATTTCCTTACAAAAGTTGATTAGAAAGAGTGAGGTAGGGAAGTAATCGGTATTAACAATACTAGCCGAAAAAGAGATAAGGTGCTTACACCAAAAGAGTAAATGGCCCAAGGGAGATTCGGCTTTTCAGCTTTTAAACTGATATGGTGAATAAGGTTTTTTTTTGGCACAAATTAAAGAAGAAAGGGTAAAAGAAGGAATCGGCTAACCCAAAGGGTAAATCAAAAGAGATCTGAGGAGAGAAAGAATAGGAAAAGAATCATCTAGCAAAGATGGAAAAGCCAATCGACATTAAAAAAAATGAAGAATTTGGCATTAGCCTAGGATCCCAAACTCAGCACATATTTGTAGCCTCTAGCCAAATTGCCTGACCCTCAATTCCCAATTCAGCTCCATTACTTTCCCCTTCTCATCTCCTCGTTTTTCTCCCTGATAACTCCCTAATCTATTTCCTAAATTTTCTCTTCTAAACACTCCCCTTAGAGTCCATATTCACGCCACTTCCAACCTTCTAGAAGGCCAAAATTAAACTCCCAAAAATACTAAGCTAGGATTCGAACCTCGGATCTCCTTGCTATCCACTAATGCCACCTCCTCACACCCTAAGTGGCATCACTTAGCCACACCTCCACAAGGCTTTTTGATGCCATTTTCCCCTATCTTTATTTAAAAGCCCATCTACTCCCAACCCAGATTCTTTTAATAATTAAATTAAAATTCCTCAACCACAAAACTCAACCCAGAACTTCTCCAACAAACCTAGACATTTCAAATTCCTTAAAAGCCAACAAGTCATTTGTCATTTTCTTGCTCACTTAAAAATTTTATGAAACCCAAAGCCCAAAGCCCAATTCATCTAGGCCTAAAATTCGGGCTGTTACAGGCAGGATCGAAGCACGGCTTACACGGTAGACTACACGCCTGTGCCTATTCAACAACCTGGACCAAGGGCTAAAGTAATCACACATGGGCGTGTCATACGGGCGTGTCCCTGCCGAGCCAAAGTATAACCCTATTCAGAAAAAGGTAAAATTTGAGGGGTCTTACCCATTCTAAAGGCTATTTAAACACCTAAGTAGGCACTTAGGAGGGAAGACGCAGAATAGGAGGCAAAGGATTACTCAAGGGAAGCCGATTGGTCCATCTCAGAATCCAGATTCATCATCAAGACTGAAGATCTCCCTTCAATTTCCATTCAGGGGTTTTAGGTTTTCTTTATGTTTTATATTCATTATTCTTCATAGATGTTTTCTTCTATAATTATGAATTAAACCCCCTAAATACCTAAGGGGAATGAAACCTAGGATGGATCTTGTTATTATTATCTGAATTGTATGATAAATATTTGACTTGTTCTTAATTATGTATTCTTAATTCTTGTTTTAATATTCCAGGATATTGATTCAAGTTAATGCTCTTATTTAGAGGAAGAATAGACCCTATCTAAGAGTAAATTTGTCATAATTAATCGGAGTTGATTGCATGCCTAGAGATAGGGTGATAAGATTTGACTGGATTAGGGTGAAACCTAATAAGGGGATCCATAGATCGAGTTAATGCAACACTAGGTGTTAATTAGAAAGAGATTCCAGTTAATCAACCTAGGCTTAGACGTTATTAGTCTTGAGAGAGATAATAATATAACTTAGGGATTTCTACGGATCAAGTCAAATGAATAAATCGTCTGATTTAGAGTCAAATAACAAGTGAAGTCTAGGTGGATTTTTCCTTGGGTGTCTTAATCAATCGAATTTTCCTAAAAGCTTTTCCCAGTTTCTCTCTGTCCACTCTTAGTTTAGTTAATTAATTTAGATAAACAAATCCCTTAATTTTTAGGCTAGATAATAAAAAAGAAAGTAATTACTAGTACTCTTGGTTCCTTTGGGTTCGACAATCCGATTTGCTAAAGCTATACTACTGTTCGATAGGTACACTTGCCTTCAGCGTGATAATAGTTAGTTTCAAGAATGCTTAATTATAGATTTTTAAAACCTGTCGCGAATATCACATATCATTACACAAACCAAATATAATGTTAGGCATCGAATTACCATAACATATCACCCTCAAGCCAATGTGTAAGCTGAAGTATCTAATCAAGAACTCAAGCAGATCTTCTAACACCCCACACCCGACCTATCCACACGGCTGAGACACATGCTCATGTCTTAGGCCATGTAACATTCTAAATAGGGACACACGGTCGTGTCCCAGCCCATGTTCGTGCTTGTGTAACTTTTGAAGTTGGGTCACACGGCCAAGTCACACGTCTGTGTGCCAGGCCTTGTAACTCTTGAAATGGTCTCACACGCCTGTGTGCCAGGCTGTGTACTAGGCCATGTAACTGCTTGACTTGTATGCTTTAAAACCTAGAGGGGACACACGATCGTGTCGCATGGCCATGTCACTCACACGACTGAGTGACATGCCAGTGTCTCAGGTTGTGTGAACATGAAATGGGCCAAAATCAAGCCATTTCTAACACCAACCCAAATGTGTACCTACAAGCAATTTGCACCCATGACCAAGGCATCAAAAACATACCAAAATATGAAAAAATTGACCTATTCAATAGACCATTATCATACCGACAATATGCCATACAAGCACCTCAATCACAATCAATCAAACATATCTAAACATATGCATAATTGACCATATTCCATTCATACCCATCTAGCTCATTTTTATCACAAAACATAACATAACTTGATCACATTGTAACTATTCCATCACATACCAATTTGGCTATTAAAACATGCATCAACTTAACCATATTAACACACACCAACAAAGTACCAAAAGTAATCAATGAAAATAACATATACATGCTAAGCTTACCAACTAACATCAGACACAAGTCCACCTATACCTGCCATTATAACCTGGGCCATAACATCAAAAGCTACCAATATAATCACTAGATAGTGTGATAGATCTTTGACAAAGTTTCCAAACTGATCAGGCTATTGATTATCTACAAAACATAGGAAAGAAAACTACATAATCATATAATGCTTAGTAAGTTCATAAATCATGAACATAACTTACCATTTCAATGTATAACCTTAAAATTAAACATGATACAATCCAATCACAAGCTTGGCACAAGCCTAAGCATCATCAACAACACATGTTAGTGCATCAACTCATAAACTACTTGGATTAACATAAGGTAAGTCATTATAGATGAATAACATCATTTGAAATCATCAATTCCATGAACATAGACACATTTTTATTAAACATTTTCCTTATCAGTCCTTTTCATAGATTCATGAAATAGGTCATTTGGATACTTACTATTCTTTTCCTTTTCATGCCCGTTGAACCATTTAGAATAACATTAGATACGTGGGGAAGCTCACAAAATGTGCTAAACATATAGTCATAACCTTTCTTTTTTTTCCTTTACATCATTGCTCACTTGAACTGTGAAATAGGTCTACTCACACAAGCTGACGGTTGGAATGTAAGCTATGCAATGTTGCTCACACAAGCTGTTCAATATCTGCAACAAATGTAAGACCTCAGCCATCGGTAGGACATTCAAGACTAGTACATAAAACATGGTTACCCTAATGACATGTCATTTGTATCCTATGTATTCCTAAGGCTCAAACGGGACTCGTTAATCGTTGAAATATTGTTGGATTTCCATATTTGATTTCATGGAAGAAATACATGAATATATAATTCAATAGAACATTAAAACGTTAATTAATCATACGAACTTACTTCGATTACAAAGACGTAAAAACAAGATCAACTAATCAAAGGCTTTAGCTTTTCCTCGATCTAGATCCGTACAAGGTTTATCTTGATCTAAATAAGCAAATTCAATCCATTTAATACTCATACTATTCAATTCAATCCAAAATTCATACTTTTGCTCCTAATATTTTAACTTCTTTACAAATTAGTCCTTAAGCTCGTAGATTGAAATTTAAGCAATTTCATCCACATTTCATGCTAGCCGAATGCACTAGGGACCTATACCAACTCATACAAATCATTTTTTCACAATTTTACCATGAAATTTTACTATTTTTATAAATAAGTCCTTATATGACAATTTCATCAAAAATAGCTTTACAAAACTTGTTTATTTAACAACAAGGACTCATAATATTTCATTAAACATCAAGAATCATGTAAAAATGTTCATGGAAAAACCCTAAATCTTTAACGATTTTGTAAATTAGTCCCTGGGCTAGCTAGATTAAGCTACAACGATCCCGAAAACATAAAAATCATTAAAAATGGACAAAACAACACTTAAATGAACTAGATGAACTTGGCCGAAAGTTAAGCCCTAGTTATGGCTTCCTTCTTCAAAAATTTTCGGTGGAAACAAAAGTTAAAGAAGATGATACATATGTTTGTATTATTTTAACTTCAACTAATTTATTAATTTACAAACTTAACCTTTATTTAACACCAAAATTTCAATATTACATAGTCTAATTACCATTTAAGTCCTTTCATTTTAAAGTTTTAGAGCTATCTAACACCTTTACCTACTAGAACTCTACTTTTGTACTTTTTACGATTTAGTCCTTTTCACGTAATTAAGCATGCAAACGTCAAAATTTTTAATGAAATTTTTATATAACCTTACTAACATACCCTACATATTAAAATAATAATAAAATAATAATTCACTTATCGAATTTGTGGTCCTGAAACCACTATTCTGATTTCACTAAAAATGGGCTATTATAAAAACTATGTAATAATGAAATTTTTAGAATAATAATTCTTACATTTAAGGACATAAGCCACTGAATGTAATATCTATCTTAAAAATCTAGATTCTAGGGATGCTATCTAGCTTCATGGTTTTACCTGAGACGAAGCCCCCAAATGGTACCTCCTTCTTATGTGCATGACTCTAAATTCCCTGCAATCCTCGATCCCCACACTGTTTGGCTTGGTCCTTCCTCGGAGTCTTCAATAATCTCTACAACTCCTACAAACATATGACAAACCCTTGTAAGTTTAATTGAACTTAGTGAGTTCCTTTATTGCGCCATAATTTAACCGTATCATACGAGGGTAACAAATGTAAAATAAAATAAACTTAAGTTTACTCTCTACTCACTCGGGACGAGTATTCTACATCAAGGTGGCGAACTTCATTTGAACCTTCAAGATACCCAGCTTGCTGTGAGACCTCTGGTCAAACTCTCCTCTAGTTCACAATTCAGACACCTTGCTATATATGTAAATCCTATCCATATTTATCATCTTCCCTCCCTTTCATACATACTGCATACAGGGTGTCATTGTCCTCTACCTTACTTAGTTGTACGTCCGTCTACCATCTTATACCTCCGAGGTAGTGCTCTATTGTCTTCCCACCCAAGGGTCCTTAAGTCATACCTTCCTTGGTGAACTTCCATGGTCGAATTAGTCCTTGGTGAAATCTCTCTTTGCATACCATAGTCCCGGAGGACTTGTTGACATTTTCTTATCGTGCTGACCTTCAGCAGGCCTCACCCTTCTGGTGAATCCTAAAGATTATTGTTCCGAAGACTGTGTGAGTTGCCCCTATTACTTACTCATTTTCTTCCTACAGAGCTATCCTTGTGGTAGTACATCCGCAATAGACTTCCCTCTAAGAGGAATGGTTTTGACAAACATTTTGTCCTCTGGATATAATCCTTATCCTGGGAGGGCAATTATCCATCCTCTAATGAGATTTGTTCATCGAGTAAAAATTTATTGAGCTTCTCCTTGGTGGCTCTTTATTTTGGATCCTTACTTGTGATCCTCAGATATTTCCTATCTTCATTTCATTCACCCACATACGGGGTGTTCGCTGGTCTCTAACCTACATGAGTAGACCAGCTCCCGCTTGTCCTATCTTTCTCTAATTATTGTTAGGTCTTTACGCTTGCCTTATTAACTTTCAAAACTTTTGGCCGATTCTTCAAGGTTTGCTTGCAACTACTCATAGTTATCTTTGCCTTTTCTTCCACATGCGTGGGTTATCTACTTGGTGCACCGGCCATATAGCCCTCCCTTATGGTCGTCGCTAACTTTCTGCATCTGTTTCCTAGCGAACTATATGGGATGTTGTAGTCAAGCTATGTTCTTATACCCTTCTTACTTTTTTTTATCTCGTTTTGGTAGACTTACCTTGGGTTTATTGTCCCAGCAAAACTTATCTGTTTTGTGTTTATTGTCCCAACGAACTATCTCTGTGTATGCCATGGAGTTTTTCACCCATGGTCTTACATCGATTCGCCATCCTGGCATACTACCTTATGATGACATAGAGTTTTGCATCCATGGTCTTACTTATCATACCTAGCTACCATAGTATCTTTCATCTATGGTCTTACACCGTATACCTTATACTGTAACACCCCTAACACGTATCTATTGCCAGAATAGGGCTACGAGGTATTACCGATCAATTATAGAAAACAACATATATTACTCATACTTGAATTCATTATCACATAAACATCAATCAATCATAATCACATTGTCCCTTATAAGGCTGTACAAGACCTTAAAACATGCTTGAAAGAGGTTTGGGACTAAACTGATAACATTTGAAAACTTTGGGAAACTTATAAAATTTTCATGCATACAGGGATCACACGCCTGTGTGAACAGATCGTGTGACTCACACAGTCACCAAACACGCCCGTATCATAAGCCGTGTAGAAACAGGCCATACATATAGACTTGCATCACACGGCCGAAGACATGCCCGTGTGCCATGGTCATGTGAAATCTGGAGTGTATACTGACTTGGTCACATGGTCGACCACACGCCCATATGCCAGCCCGTGTGCCACAAACGGCTAGTAGACATACCCGTATGCCTAAGCCGTGTAACTCACTGACTTGCTTAAATTACAGTAGACAAACGATCGAGCCACACGCCCGTGTGCTCAACCGTGTGGGGTGAAATTAGGCTTGGTTTAAGCCCTATTTCTCACCCTCCTCAAGCATACCTAAACCACATCATTTCATACCATTTAAATGAACTTATAAGCAACCAAAACATGCCAATTTATATATAAATCATGCCATTTCATCTTCAACCATTTCACTACTCAAATCATAACCATAAACATACCAGATCAATATGTTATAACCTATGTTTTGCACTTATCTTCCATATGTATGTTCTCACCATATTATCATCTAATTCATGCCACAAAATATACCATTTCATCATTATCAAGATGTACCAATTCATCAATCCTATACCATACCAAACATGCCAAAACATAAGGCTATATATATATACATCAAATACAAGCCAAACCCACATTCAACATTACCAAACACATTTTCACATAACTTAAGCCTATACATGCCATATAACCAAGTCACAAGTGTGTAAATACCGAAATCAAAAACCGGATAGTGTGATGCAATCTCCGCGACTTCCAACCCGAGCGAACGTCCAAATCATTATAAAACATAGAAAAAATAACACAAATAAGCTTTAAAGCTTAGTAAGTTCGTATGATATTAAACTTATCTTATTGAATAATCACATATTAAGCATTTACATATACTATAATATAAATTCATTTGATTTTACCTTTATACCATAATTCCAATCATATAATTAACAAAGCTTCACAAGTTTATTTATTTCTATGCTCATACGGATCAAAATATTCTTATCATTTCGATTACATTTACATATACAAAATCGACTATTATATAACTTCATTCAAACCAACATTCCTCACATTTTATTTAGCCAAGGTGAATTGTGTTAATTATCATCAAGTAACAGTATTTCACATGTTATATACCTTTTGTATATAATTAAAACAATCATAACTCATGCCTCATTTAACATCCAATTTATACCTCCATATAGCCAAATGAACCCATTTTGGCATAAAACATATTTATACACAAATCTTTCTCATTTCATATACATGATACAATATGAACTCACCACTTTCATTCGATTCTCACATAAGTTTTATACGTACCTATATTACTTATTTTGATCGTACTTTCATTCTTGTCTTGACTATGCTTGTCGAACCGTTAGAAATTGCTAAGGATACTTGGAAATCTCGTATAACTCATACAATGCCATATCCCAGATATGGTCTTACATGTTATAGTATATCGATGCCAATAGCCCAACTATGGTCTTATACGAATCTCATATCGATGCTAATGTCCCAGACATGGTCTTACATGAATCTCATATCGATGCCAATGTCCCAGACATGGTCTTACACGAAATCACATCCTAGTAATCCTAATGTCATGACATTTAGATCCTAAGCTATTCCTAAGGTTCATACGGGACTTCTGGACGTCATAACTCTGTCGATTGTGCTCGTACTCATTTCCAATCAACATTATAATTCAATTAAAAAATAATAATAAATTTATAGCACAATTTAATAGCATTATTAACATACGAACTTACCTCATCCGTTGCAATGACGAATTAGGTTGACTAATGCGATACTTTGTTTTCCCTCGTTCTAAATCCGAATCTTATTTTTCTCAATCTATATAATAAAAAGTTTTACTTATTTAATCATTAATTCATTCAATTAACACAATTTACACATTTTGGCAAAATTACACTTTTGCCTATATTATTTCACATTTTTACAATTTAGTCCTTATTCACATAAAATCATAATTTCATGCAATTTCATCCTACCTATGCTTAGTCGAATTTTTTTTATTGCCTTAGCAGCCCACATTTTTTGAATAATCACACTTTTAATCACATAATTTCAATATTTCACAATTTAATCCCTAATTTTCATTTTCATCAAACATCACTTTATAAAATATGAAAATCTAACATCAAATATTCATATTTCACCGTTAAACATCAAAGAACACACAAGCTCATCAATGGAAACTATTAAAATGTTTAACAATTTTGAAATTGAAGACACGGGATAGCTAGTACTAGTTGAAATGATCACAAAAACATAAAAATCATTAAAAACCGAGTCAAAATGGACTTACAATTGAAACATACATGAACGAAATGCGCAAAGATCCCAAACTCATCTTTTTCTTTTGATATTTAGCTATGAAGAAGGATGATAGCATAAAAAATGGTTTTTGTCATTTAAAACTTTTACTAATTACAACTTTAACCTTTAATAAAACATATATAATCATTTAAAACATGTCTAAATATGTCCAGTCATTCTAATAATGGCATATTTACCATGCAAGTACTCCTTCATTTCATTTCTATAGCTATTTGGTTCATTTAACTTAGAGAACTCATATTTTACGCTTTACGTGTTTAGTCCTTTTTATCGAATTAACCACATAAACGGTAAAATTTCTTTACGAAATTTTCACACAAACATTCTATCATACTGTAAACCTTAATAAAATGATAAAATAAATATTTTGACTTTGGATTATGGTATCAAAACCACTATTCCAATTAACCCTAAAAACGGGCTGTTACATATACCTTATACTTTATCGTCAAGGCATCTTTCATCATTGGTCTTATTCTATAATCCTTTTTATTATGTACCATGTTATAATGGTGTCTTTCACCCATGGTCATATGTTACGTACCACATACCACACTGCCATAACGTCTTTCATCTATGGTCTTACGCCATATATCGTTGTCACGGTGTCGCCTCGAAGGACCAGTCGTGTAACACTTCTAACCCGTCTCCGTTGTCAGATTAGGGTTACAGAGCATGTAACAACCTATTTTTGGTCAAATCAGAACAATGGTTCTGGGATAAAAAATTTGAGGTCAAAATAATTATTTTATTATTATTTTAATGTTTACAATATGTTATCATGCTGGTGTGAGAATTTCATTAAGAAATTTTATTGTTTAATTGCTCAATTTGAGAAAAAGGACTAAATCACATAAAGTGCAAAAGTGTTGTTCTATTAGCTAAAGGTATCTAATGGCTATAAAACTTTAAATTTGAGGTCTTTAAGTGGTAAATAAACCATTAGTATGATAGTGGATGATAGTGGCGTGGCATTTGGTGTAATTATTAAATGTTTTAAAGGTTAAATAAGTAAATTGATTATTAATGGTTAATTAAATTAAAACAAAACCAAAATTAAGCCTCATTATCATCTTTCTTTAGCCGAATATTGAAGAAAGAGAAAAAAATTTGTTCATTTTAGGGTTCAGTCTATTGGGAGCTTAATTGGTAAGTTTTTTTATCTCAGTTTTTGATGATTTTTACGTTTTTGAGATCGTTGCTTTGTATTCTAGCTAGCCCGTACCTTTAATTTCGAAACTGTTAAAGATTTTGAGAGTTTCCATTGTTGAATCTATGAGTTCTTTGATGTTTAATGTTGAAATATGAAAGCTTGATGATAGATTTTGATGTTTTGTAAAGTGATTTTTGATGAAAATGCTAAATAGGGATTAAATTGAGAAAAGTGTAAATTTAGTGGTTAAAATGTGAAATGAATGAAAATTATGGCCGGTAGGGGCACTGTGGTAATTTTTCTAACAAGGGTTAGTCTTGAATTTCATTAAATTGTAATTTTGTGATATAAGGACTAAATTGTGAAAAATATAAAATTTATGGGGCAAAAGTGTAAATATTTTTAAAGTGTATTTTGGACTAAATTGAATGAATAAATGAATGAATAAGTTTATTTTGAATATAATTAGATCAAGAAAAGCAGAATATGAACTTGGATCGGGGAAAAGATAAAGTTATCGACTAATTGGCTCGATTCGTTGTTTTAGCATCCGAGGTAAGTTCGTATGTAATAAGCACAGTTTTAATTATGCTTTAAATGCTTTGATATTTCATAAATTGTATATAAGAGACTACATTCATGTTCGAAGATAAATTAGATATATGTGGCACTTAGTGTGTGATTCAATATAGCTTCGGCTATATATGGCACTTAGTGTGCTATTTAAGATAGCTTCGGCTATGTACAGAACTTAGTGTGTGAGATATCGAGTATGGTACTCAGTGTGCGAGGCATGGAGTATTCAACGACATTCCATGTATGTATGAACTTGTTATGGATTGGTACAAGTATGTACATGTATATTATGAGCTTAAAATCGAAGAAGTTACAAAGTTTGTATATAAGCTTATGGATAAGCAGTTGAAAGGTTTGTTAATAATCATAAAGTAAATGATAATATGTTTACATTGAAGAATGTTGTATTTGTGATTAGTTAAGTTTATATCATACGAGCTTACTAAACTTATTAGCTATTTTTCCCGTGTTTTATAGTGTTATCGAAGCTAGCTCGGATTCAAGGATCATCAAAGACTTCATCGCACTATCGAACATCTATTTTGGTACTTTTAAACTTATGTATATATGGTATATGGCATGTATAGGCCTGATTCATTGTGAGTATGTTTGATGAACATGTGTTTTTAGGCCAATTGAGTTGGCTTGTATTATGAATTTGTTAATGTAGTAAGTTGTGCAAATGGCTTTATTTTAAGTTAGGTAATTGACCTATATGGAGTGAATGAAGTTGAATTGATAATGCATGTTGGAATGGTTTAACCATATGAAGTATATATGTGAATTATGTTTAGTAAGGCACGTTGAATTGATAGGTAATTGAATAGTTAAATGGGATTGAATTAAGTATTGAATTGGTTGAAGTGGATATAGTACGATTTTTTATTGGTTGATGACTTTTGGCTGCATATTTGTGTCTTAAAATGGTACCATTTTGGTTGTTTAGGTGAGCATGAATAAGGGTGGAAAATTGGCCTTGCAAATGGCCTATTTTTTCCACACGAGCAGAGACATGGGCGTGTGTCTTAGCCATGTGTAACACACGATCATGTTACATGGTCATGTGTCGTCTAGTGTTGAAATTTAATTGAAGTCAGTATGCTCCACATGGTCTCACACACGGGGGTGTGACTGGCCATGTAGTAGAAGTCAGTATACTTCCTAATTGGCACACGGCCTAGCACACGGGTTCGAAGGGCACACAGGGGTAGACACATGTGCGTGTGGTTGGTCATGTGACTCAAGTCAATATGTATGCCTTGTTTTTACACGGCTTGAGACACGGGCATGTCTGGAGCCGTGTGAGGCACATGGCCTGTTCACATGGGCGTGTGACCCCTGTAAGGATTAAAATTTTTCTAAGTTTTTGAAATTTTTATATGTTACCAGTTTAGTTCCGAACCATTTCTGAAGCATGTTTAAGGCCTCGTAGGCCCTTATAAGGGACAATATGATTGTGTTGAATGATGTATGAGAATGAATACTTTATGTTTTATAAATGTATACTATATGTTGTAAACTGATCGGTAATACCTCGTAACTCTACTCCGACGATGAATACGGGTTATGGGTGTTACATTTATTGGTATCAGAGCTACGATTTAGTCGATTCTAGGATTAACGTAGCATATATGAGTCTAGCTATACATGCCATATATATACTCTGCGATAGTGTGATGACTCCTGATGTTTTAAATTGTGTTTTTGTATAGTATTGGATCCCAATCGAGCTATAGCCAATGAGGTTGAGAGTAATACGCCTACTCCCGCGCAAAGGACAGCGCCATCTGATTCTAGGCCCATGACAGATAGTCAGGGAGGAGAGGCTAAAGAAGCCTTATTTCAAATGATGAACGAATGGTTCACCTAATATATTCGTACGAACCCGACTGCTCAACAACCTCTACACCCCTACACCCTTCTTATCCCCAACCTGTACCCCTAGCTTCTCAAGGAGTTGAGCTTTTAAGATTATATAAGCCTCTAGTTGATAAGATCTGTAAACACGGGGTTGAAGAGTTCAAAGCTAATGTTAATGATGACCCTGAGAGAGCTGAGTTTTGAGTTGAAACTATGATTCGAGTATTTGATGAACTTTCTTGCACGCCAGCCAAATGTTTAAAGTGTGCTATATCCCTTTTGAAAGATACCGCGTATTAGTGGTGGAATACCTTGATGTTTGTAGTACCGAGAGAATGAGTGACCTGGGAATTCTTTCAGATGAAGTTCCAAAAGAAATATATAAGTTAGTAATTCCTTGATCAAAAGCATAAAGAGTTTTTAGAGTTGAAACAAGGCCACATGACTGTAACCGAGTACTAGAGGGAATTTGTACGGTTGAGCAAGTACACTCGTGAGTACGTGTCTACTGAAGAAATAATGTGCAAGTGATTTGTTGATGGGCTGAACAAAGATATTAAACTTCTCGTCGGGATTTTAGATTTAAAAGAATTTGTTGTGTTTGTTGAATGGGCTTGCAAAGCTGAAGACTTTAGTCGAGAAAAGAAGAAAGCTGATTCAGAGGCCAGAGATACAAGGAAGAGATCGATGAGTAAACCTTATCAATCCTCGACGAAGAGATTCAGAGACTATTTTAACTGATAGACAGCTTCAGTGGGATATTCTAACAGAGATCGTGGAAAGCAATATACCAACCCTAAAGCTCAAGCTACATCAGTATCGAGTGTTGGCAACATGAAAGATGTTAAACCTGAATGTCAACAATGTGGAATACACAATTTTGGAGATTGTTGGGTGAAAAATAATAATAGAGCTTGTTACAGTTCTGGTTCATGAGATCATTTTATTTGAGATTGTCCTGAGTTAAATGAAAAAGATAAATCTCGGCATGCAAGATCGAGCAATACGACAACGAGAGAGAGACCACCAAGAAATAGGGGAATGTATCCAGTGGTAGAGGTGTGATGAGAGATTCTGCTATGAGGTCTGAAGCACGAGGACCTGCCCGAGCTTATGCTATTCGTGCACGGGAGGAGGCATCATCTCCGGATGTTATCACCAGTAGTTTCACTCTTTATAATACTAATGTGATTGCATTGATAGATCTAAGATCAACTCATTCTTATATATGTATGAATTTAGTATCTAGTAAGACTTTTCCTGTAGAGTCTATTGAATTTATGATTAGAGTATCGAACCCCTTACGCAAATGTGTTTTGGTTGACAAAGTCTGCAAGAATTGTCTGTTAATGAATTGGGATTACTATTTTCTGGCTAATCTGATGTTGTTGCCATTCGATGAATTTGATGTGATTTTGGGTATGGATTGGCTAATGACGCATGTTGCTATAGTGAATTATAGATGAAAGAAAATTGAACTAAAATGTCAGAATAATGAGACAATTAGAATTGAATCTAATGATCTGAATAGTTTGCCAGTTGTGATCTCGTCTATGTTAGCTCTGAGATTTGTGAGAAAGGGGTGTGAAGCTTATTTTGCTTATGTAATTGATAAGAAAGTGGCAAAAACAAAGATTGAATTAGTACCAGTTGTGTGCGAGTATTCAAAGGTATTTCCTAAAGAGTTACCGGGTTTACCACCTATCAGAGAAGTTGAGTTTGGTATTGAATTAGTACTGGGAACAATGCTGATATCGATAGCTCTGTACAGAATGGCTCTGATAGAGTTGCAAGAATTGAAAGCTTAGTTGCAAGAGTTGACAGATAGAGGTTTTGTTAGACCGAGTTTCTCTCATTGGGGTGCACCGGTGTTATTTGTGAAAAAGAAAGATGGCACAATGAAAATGTATATAGACTATCGACAGCTCAACAAAGTGACAATAAAGAATAAATACCTTTTTCCACAAATAGATGATTTGTTTGATCATTTAAAAGGGACAATAGTGTTTTCAAAAATTGATTTAAGATCGAGTTATTACCAGTTGAGAGTTAAAGACTCAGATGTGCCAAAGACTGCATTTAGAACAAGGTACAGACACTACGAATTTCTTGTTATGCCTTTTGGACTAACAAATGCACCTACTATTTTTATGGACTTGATGAACCAGACTTTTAGGCCATACTTAGACCGATTTGTATTTGTGCTTATTGATGATATTTTAAATTACTCTCATGATGAATCTGAGCATGCCTAGCATTTGAGAATTGTGTTACAAACTTTGAAAGATAAACAGTTGTTTGCAAAGGTCAGCTATGAGTTTTGGCTATGAGAGGTTAGTTTTCTAGGACATATAGTTTCAGCAGCGAGTATCTGAGGTGACCCGAGTAAAATTTTTGTGATTATAGATTGGAAGGCTCCGAGAAATGTATCTGAAGTACGTAGTTTTCTGGGACTAGCTGGCTATTATAGATGATTTGTGAAAGGCTTCTCGATGATTACGACTCCGATGACAAGATTGCTTCAAAAAGATGTTAAATTTGAGTGGTTAGAAAAGTGTCTGCAGAGCTTTGAACAGTTGAACGCATTATTGACAGAGGCACCAGAATTAGTTCAGCCTGAGTCGGATAAAGAATTCATAGTTTTCAGTGATGCATCGTTAAATGGTTTGGGTTGTGTTTTGATGTAGGCAGGCAAAGTTGTAGCTTATGCCTCGGGACAGTTTAAGCCGCACGAAAAGAATTATCCGACACACGATCTAGAGTTAGCCGCGGTAGTGTTTCCATTGAAAATCTGGCGTCATTACTTGTTTGGTGAGAAATGCCATATTGATACCGACGAAAAAAGCTTGAAATATCTGATGACTTAGAAATATTTGAATTTGGGATAACGAAGATGGCTAAAATTGCTAAAAGACTGTGAATTAGCGATTGACTATCATCCAGGAAAATTGAACGTAGTTGCTAATGCTTTGAGTCAAAAGTCCTTATTTGCTTTGCATGCTTTGAATACACAATTAGCTTTGTTTGAATACAGTTCGATAGTAGCCGAGTTGAAAGCGAGACCGTTATTTCTATAGCAGATTTGTGACGCAAAAAAATTTGATAATGAATTGCAAGCAAAACGAGCTCAGTGTGAGTCGGCTTCAGATTTAGAGTTTTGAGTAGGGCCTGATGATTGTTTGAGGTTTCGTGATAGAATATGTGTACCAAGAAATTTTGCGTACCAAGAAATTTTGAACTCATTCGGAAGATTTTTAATGAAGCATACAGTAGTTGTTTATTAGTACATTCAGAAAGCACGAAAATGTATAACGATTTAAAACAACTTTATTGGTGGCACGGCATGAAATGAGATATCTCAAAATTTGTTTTGAAATTTTTGATTTGTCAGCAAGTCAAAGCTGAGCATCAAGTGCCGTCAGGTTTATTATAGCCTATTATGATTCCTAAGTGGAAGTGGGATAGAGTAACAATGGATTTCGTATCGGGGTTTCCCTTATCTCTGAAAAAGAAAGATGCGATTTGGGTTGTTGTTGACAGACTAACGAAATCAGCTCATTTCCTTTCGGTACGTACAGATTTCTCGCTTGATAAATTAGCTAAGTTTTATATTTCTAAAATTGTGAGATTACATAATGTTCATCTATCTATTGTTTCGGATAAGATCCAAGATTTACTTCGCGATTTTGGAAGAAATTGCAAGAAGCTTTGGGTTCAAAGCTGCATTTTAGCACTGCATTTCATCTACAATGGATGTTCAATCTGACAGAGTTATTCAAATACTTGAGGATATGTTGCGTTGTTGCATTCTTGAGTTTGAAGGTAGCTGGGAGAAATATTTACCACTGATAGAATTTGCTTACAATAATAGTGTAACACCCTTAACCCGTATCTGTCGCCGGAATGGGGTTACGAGGTATTACTAATTCTAACACAATTCAGATCAGATTTTTTTATATACTTAAATAATTCATGTCAGATCTGTACAAATTTATAACCCAAATTCATAAGCAAAGTCCACATTATCAAGGTTATATATAAAATCTATATCATTCGTAACATTGCATAATTAAAACATAATCCAGTATATATATAAACAAATTATATATATATACAGAACATATAACGAAATAATTATTTCATTAATTGAATATCAAACCTATTATTATATAGCTTTTGCACATGCACAAATTAAACAACAAACGAGACAAATTTCAATACTATATTTTTCATTCATTTATGTGGCATTGATATATTAGTCAATATGAAATTTACATGTTATGCATATTAATGCAAATTAAAACATCTATTCAGATATATATATACTTAAGCACATTTAACTAAGCATTATGGCAAATCACATTAACAGTTTAATATACAGCCAAATATATATAAAAGGCACAAACAAATTTTACCAAGTTCAAGCACATTACATCATACCATTATTAACCATTTTCGAAAAAAATAACAATTCATTTCATATCAAATTCACAGGCTAAGAATTATCTTTAAACATTATTCTAGATTACAAATAAACAACCAATTCACTTCACATCTATTCAACTATTGAATTAATCATATAAGATCATACCACACGTAATAATACCTTTACTAATTATTCCACTTCATAATTTTATTCGGTTATTAATATACATACAAATAATTCACACCATTTCTATATAACTTAATAAACCAAATTTATAAATATTAAGGCCAAATCAAAATACGCCAACTTCACAAGTTATACACAATGCTAAAATATCATGCACAAGAATCATACCCATTTCATCTCATAAAATATGCCATAAAAACATATCATAATTTTAATAACATAACCGAATATACATTATAACCATTATAACTTCTTTATCGAATTTTATAACAAACATAATTCATACTATTACATATATATCATAGCCGATTCACTCTACCACATCCAAAATCATCAAACAACTTCAATGCATAAAACACATATCACAAATACCCTTCATCCATGACACATAGCAATATAACCAAAATGAACTTAAACCATAATCAAATATAACTGAATTCAAGCATGGAAGTTAAGCCATTTTCGCATGGCTTAATTTATACAAAACCAAAATCCAACATTTCAAAATATGATCTAGCCTATACATGCCATAATTTGAGTTCGATTATTTAAATACCGAAGTTGTAGATAGTGTGATAGACTGTAACAGCCTAATTTTCAGTGGTGTCGGAACAGTGGTTCGAGATCACTAAATCGGACAAATGAGTAGGAATATTATTAATTTAGTGAGTATAAGTTAAATGTGAAGCTAGGAAAAATTTTGAAGTAGTGAATAGTGTACTAAAAATAAATGTTAAAATAATTAGAATCGAAAACGAGGTATCGAGACCTCGAGAATTTTAAATCAGGCTATAAATATTTTTATATATATTTTTGGAGTGTTAATAAGTCAGTATTAAAGTTTCGTAAAGAAATTTTAAAGTTCTGATAGTTAATTGAACAAAAAGGACTAAATTGTATTAAATGCAAAATTATGGGAAATGATTAAATATCTTAAATGATAAAAGAAAGAGGGTTTAAAAGGAAAATAGACCCAAATTCTCTTTGGGATGGACGGAAATGGTATGAAATCAACAAGAAAATAAGGAGAATTAAGGGCAAAATTGGAAAATTACAAAATTTACTTAATAAAGCTAGGACTAAAGTGGAATTATCTAGATTTCTCTTTATTTTTCTGCATTCTCATCAGCAAAAACACCATGGAAGAGTTCCCTTAAGTTGGTTTTTCATATTTTTACTTCAAGCAAGTTCAATTCTTGATTATTTCTTGAATCTTTTGTGTTTTTGTGACTTTTACAACTAGGTCCACTTGTTAAATTCATTAGTTTTTGATTTTATGAAAGAAATTGAAAGTTGCTATGAATATGTGCTGGAAGTATATGATGATTTGGCATGGAATTAGAGCTTTAAATTGTTTATATGCTGATTTTATTGAAAGAATTGAATAGAAAGTGAATGTTTGGGACCTAATTGTAAAAGAGTTTGAAGTTAGAGTTTTATGTAGAAATTCTGAATTTCAATAGTTATGAAATAACTTATAATGTCTAGGAAAAGTATTAATTGAGAAAATTATCTTAATTGAGGGGTTAATTGAGCAAGGAATGAATTGTGAACTTTGGCGCAAAATGGAAATCAACATTTTGTACTAAAACTGTTTTGGATAGCAGTAGTAGTCTAACTTTGAAAAATCACCAAAAATTGTAGAAATGTAATTATAGAATGAATAAAATATGAAATTAAAGCTTATTGAGTCTGGTTTCTTATAGAAGAAATTATGTAAGCAATGGAATTGTAAATCATGAGATATGATAAATTTTGTGAGATAAGGTCAGAATGATTTCGGGTTCTCCTATTCTGACTTTGTAAAATCATAAAAATTTGGATAAAATAATTAGGGGCTTAAATTTATATTTTTAGAATAATGAATGATTCTATTTTCAATATAAACAAACATAAACATCATTCGAATTCTGTACGAGGAGATAATTAATTTTTAGTGAAGAAGGTTCGGAACTGTCAGACAGCAGAACAAGGGAGACTTCAATGAATAAACTGTATTAATTGGCCCAACCAAAAATTATGAAATTTTTATGGTAAGAAGATATGTGAGTCTAGTTTCAGGAGAAATTATCATATCTTAATTTTGAGTTCCGTAGCTTTAGATATAAATAATTTAGTGACTACGACACGGGTGGATAGTCTGAATATTCACATAAGTAATTAGTGAAAATTATGGATAAGGTTACTTACAAGTGTGTTATTTATACCAATGATGTGGATGGAGAGGAGGAGGAGGAGGAAAAATATATGAATGACTCGTGTATAAATTAAACACATGACCGATTATAATCAATAAGTGTTGGATTAGAAATGATATAATGTTTTACGTGGAATATTTATTATGAAATTATGATTATCGCTATAATACAAAATTTGAACTTGTGAGTTTATATGGCTAAATTTTAGTGATTATTTGTTAATTTTATGAATTTCATGATGTGTTATTTCATATGTATTGATGATAAAATCGTGAATAATGTAAAAGCATGAAAATTGAATAAATGATCAAATTGAGCATTTCAGTTCAGTGACAAGATGAACTAAAGGAAAAGACCATGGTTGGACCATGGCAACAAGTGACAAGTGATAGCTTCGGCTACACTTATCTGATCAACGATAAGTGAAAGTGATAAGTAATAGCTTCGGCTACCTGATCAGTGAAAAGTGGTAGCTTCTGCTACCTGATCAGTGAAAAATGGTAGCTCCGACTACCTGATCAGTGAAAAATGGTAGCTCCGGCTACCTGATCAGTGAATAGTGGTAACTTCGGTTACAAGTGACAAGTGATTTCCGTATAAGACCATATCTGGGATATGGCATTGGTGTGATATATGCTACTGTATAAGACCATATCTGGGATATGGCATCAGTGAGATATGTTATTCGTGTAAGACCATAGCTGGGCTATGGCATCGATATGTGATATGTGATTACGTGTAAGACCATAGCTGGGCTATGACATCGATATATGAAGATGTATAAGACCATAGTTGAACTATGACATCGAGTAAACAAAGTAATCAATTTCGTAAGACGTTCACTAATTTGACAAAGTTTGGTAAGTGTTACATGGAATTATGTGATACATGAAGTACGAGTTGATAAGATATGAGTATAGAACTTGGTTGATAAATGAATTCATTTGTGATTATATAATTGTTCATATTGAATGTACTGTCCATATGTATTGATAATTCAAAATTATTAATGAATAAAGTTCCGACATTGAATAAATTGAACACGAGACAAATAATTATGAAATTGAACTCAGAATTCATAAAAATGACGGTTATTGATATATAGAGACATGAGACATTGGTATATGAATATGGAAAATGTTTGATAAATGTGTTTATTCATAATTATGCAATTATATACCTCATGTGTACTATTTGCATAAAGATGATATTTCAAATACTTTGGTTATTTAAGCTTAAATATGAAACAGTATGAAATCAAGATAAGTTGTTATAAAAATATATTTAGATTACAGAGATATGGCTGATATATATTGTATGATTTCATAACGTGAAATTGTGTATATATATGAGAAATTTAATGAGAAATGAGCCCATACATGTTTCTTGTTATTTATATGAAGTGTACGACTGACAAGGGTGATGAAGTTATAAACAGAGAGTTACACGGGTTGAAAACACGGGCATGTGACTCTCCAAAGTGTGAAAATTTTTTAAGTGTTGCAAAAGTTTCATATGTTTACGGTTTGGTCCTGAACCACCCTGAATGTATGTTTTAGGCCCCATAGGCCCATATAAGGGACGTTAAACATATGTATGAAAGTTTTTAATTTAGATATGGCTGATTTTTACATGATTGATCATATTAAGTTCGGTAATGCCTCGTACCCTATTCTAGGCTCGAAATACGGGTAGGGGGTGTTACATAGACTTTGCTGACGATCCCCGAGCTTGTAACTTGAATCCAAAATCTATAAAATAGAAACACACATAAAACACAGAGTAAGCTTTTGAAGCTTAGTAAGTCATAAGCAATTAAACATCCCAAAATTATTATAAACTTATTTAATCTAAACTAAATTATAGTACCATAATATATATCATATTCACATATATGAAATTCATTATAAATATATATTTTCATACTCAATTATCACCCTGGCAGAATACCCATGAAGCCAAATTATCATTATTATCATTTATACTCCACAACCAACTAGTCACTGTAACTTACTTCACATACCCATTAACATATAAACTCATATGTAATCGCATATGAAAATATCCATATATTAACCATGAAGCCGAATACATATAATCATGCATGCCTAATACTAAGTTTCATTTCAATAATAATTTCAAGGCCAATTACACTTGATTACGTAAGCCCCTGTATCAAAATAATTCATCATATTCATATATTAAATATATAATCGAAATTACCTAATCATATATGCACATGTTTAAAGATTATTCAAGATAAACAAGTTACTAACTCACAAAGTCAAATACACATATCACATTCGCATATAGTCTTCATTTGCACCCGTTCAAGATTTGCAACAATTAATCAAGGAACTTACTTACTTTACCTCAAATAGGTAACGAGTTAAATCATACCTGGCATATAGCTCATTTTACACATTCGAACTCAATTTACCTTTACCCGATGAACCATTCGGAATTGGATAGGACACTCGGATAATCACACAAATCGTACAATGCCAACGTCCCAGATGTGGTCTTACATGTAGTCACATATCGATGCCACTGTCCCAGACAGGGTCTTACTCGGAATCACATATCGATGCCATGGCCTTACTCGCACACATATATCGGAATCCTATGTCATGACATATGTATCCTAACTATTCCTAAGGTTCATACCGGGCTTTCGGACGTCGTAACTCCATCGGCTATAGCATATATAAATTTACATATTTCATTTCAGCTTATATACTTAGCATTTAATTAAAACTAAGTACGTCTATTTGCTTATAAACTTACCTTGGACGATGAAAAACTGAAACGGAACGACTAATCGACAACTTTAGTTTTCCCCCGATCCAAGTCTGATTTTCTCTTTTCTTAATCTAAATTAATATAAACTAAACTTATTTAATCAAATATTCAATCAAATTCACCCAAAAACACATAAATGGGAAAATTACCATTTTACCCCTAATATTTAGACTTTTTACAATTTAGTCTAAATTGCACAAAACACAAAATATGTAAAATTTGCACACACTATGCTTAGGCCGAATACTCCTAGTGTACAAGTCCACAAATTTCATTTATTTCATATTTGAGTCCCTCAATTTATTATTTTTGCAATTTATCCCTAATTACTTAAAATCATTAAAAATTCCAATACAAAACATGTTAATCTAAAACATATCTTTCATATTTCATCAACTATCATCATAAAGCTCAAATATTCATCAATGACATAACTCAAAATAAAAAAATTTAATAAACTGTACTAATTGGCCCAATAAAAAAATTCTATAAAAAAATTAGTAAATAGATATATGAGTCTAGATTCAGAGAAAATTTACGGATCTTGATTTCGAGTCATAACTCGAGATATGATTTTTCTTGTAACTGTGACGCGAGTAGCTAGAAAGCTGTGAATGTAGAAACAAATGATTTGAAGTTCTTAAATTGATAAATTATGTTCGGTAACCCCTCAAGCTCGACTCCGGTGATGGTCTCGGGCGTGGGGGCGTTACAATCATAATATATATCATATTCACATATATGAAATTCATTATAAATATATATTTTCATACTCAATTATCACCCTGGCAGAATACTCATAAAGCCAAATCATCATTATTATCATTTCTACTCCACAACCAACTAGTCACTATAACTTACTTCACATACCCATTAACATATAAACTCATATGTAATTGCATAGTTTCATATGCATATATTAACCATGAAGCCGAGTACATATAATCATGCATGCCTAATACTAAGTTTCATTTCAATAATAATTTCAAGGCCAATTACACTTGATTACGTAAGCCCCTGTATCAAAATAATTCATCATATTCATATATTAAATATATAATCGAAATTACCTAATCATATATGCACATGTTTAAAGATTATTCAAGATAAACAAGTTACTAACTCACAAAGTCAAATACACATATCACCTTCGCATATAGTTTTCATTTGCACCCTTTCAAGATTTACAACAATTAGTCAAGGAACTTACTTACTTTACCTCAAATAGGTAACGAGTTAAATCATACCTGGCATATAACTCATTTTATACATTCAAAATCAATTTACCATTGCCCGATGAACCAATCAAAATTGGATAGGACACTCAGATAATCACACAAATCGTACAATGCCAACGTCCCAGACGTGGTCTTACATGTAGTCACATATCGATGCCACTGTCCCAGACAGGGTCTTACTCGGAATCACATATCGATGCCATGGTATTACTCGCACACATATATCGGAACCCTATGTCATGACATATGTATCCTAACTATTCCTAAGGTTCATACGGGGCTTTCGGACGTCGTAACTCCATCGGAACAAATTCGAAAATATAGTAGCGAAGCTTATTCACATTCGACTATAGCATATATAAATTTAGATATTTCATTTCAGCATATATATTTAGCATTTAATTAAAACTAAGTACGTCTATTTGCTTATAAGCTTACCTCGGACGATGAAAAACTGAAACGGAATGGCTAATCGACAACTTTAGTTTTCCCCCGATCCAAATCCAATTTTCTCTTTTCTTGATCTAAATTAATATAAATTAAACTTATTTAATCAAATATTCAATCAAATTCACACAAAAACACATAAATGGGAAAATTACCATTTTACCCCTAATATTTACATTTTTTTACAATTTAGTCTAAATTGCACAAAACACAAAATATGTAAAATTTGCACACACCATGCTTAGGCCGAATACTCCTAGTGTTCATAAAAGTCCACACATTTCATTTATTTCACATTTTAGTGCCTCAATTTATTATTTTTGCAATTTAGCCCTAATTACTTAAAATCATCAAAATTCCAATACAAAATATGTTAATCTAAAACATATCTTTCATATTTCATCAACTATCATCATAAAGCTCAAATATTCATGGAAATAAAAAATTCAGGCATTGGCTTTGTAGATAACATAGCAACGATCTCAAAAACGTAAAAATTATAAAAAACCGAGCTAATTACATACCATGATTTAGCTTTACTAATGGCCGAACCCTAAACTTGTTTCTTTCTTCTTCTTTTTTATGTTTCGGTCAAAAAGAACATAAACCACTATGGCTTTTATTTTATGTTATATTATAACATATATTAATATATTATTTAATTTACATATTTAACTTATTATAAAATATGCAATCATTATGAATCATGGCCATCACCGTCCATGACTAATACATATGGTCAAATTGCAACATAAATACCTCAATTTAAAAATACAACAACAATTTGGCCCTTTTACAATTAACCATCAAATTTTCATTTTACGCGATTAAGTCCTTTTATTTAATCAGACACTCAAACGACAAAATTAAATCACGAAAATTTCACACATAATAAACACAAAATATAATTTTAAAATATTTTTCTGACTCAGATTCGTGGTCCCAAAACCATCGTTCTGATTAGGGTCTAAATTGGGCTATTACAGCTCTCCCCTCTTAGGGATTTTCGTCCCCGAAAATCTTACCGGTGAATAGGTTCGTATAACGTTCTCTCATTGTATCTTCTGGCTCCCATGTTTCTTCTTCAAATCCATGCTTATGCCATAATAATTTAACTAATGAAATCTTTTTATTCCGTAACTCTTTAGTCTCACAAGTCAAAATACGAATCGGTTCTTCTTCGTAGGTCATATCAGGCTGAATTTCAATCTCAGACGGGCTGATCACGTGGGAAAGGTCAAATCGATATCTCCGAAGCATTGAAACGTGGAATACGTTGTGAATCTTTTCTAACTCCGGTGACAACAATAGTCTGTAAGCAACTGGCCCGGTACACTCTATAACCTCATACGGCCCAATAAACCTCGGACTCAATTTGCCTTTACGACCGAATCTGAGTATTTTCTTCCACGGTGAGACTTTCAAAAAGACTTTATCCCCGATCTGAAACTCTATTTCTTTAAGTTTCAAGTCCGCATAAGATTTCTGATGATCCGGCGCTGCTCTCAAATTTTCACGCATCACTTCCACTTTCTGTTCAGTTTCTTTGATCAAGTCAACTCCGTGTATCTTATTTTCACTGAGCTCAGTCCAGTACAATGACGTACGGCATTTACAACCATACAAAGCTTCATAAGGCGCCATTTTTATACTCGATTGATAGCTGTTATTATACACGAATTCAATCAGAGGTAGATATCATCCCATGTACCTTCAAACTCAAGAATGCAACATCTCAACATATCCTCAAGTATCTGAATGATTCACTCAGACTGGCCATCTGTTTGCGGATGGAAAGCAGTACTGAAATGTAATTTCGTACCTAGTGCATCTTGCAGTTTCTTCCAAAACCACGATGTAAACCTCGGATCCCGATCCAAAACAATGGATATAGGCACACCATGTAATCTAACAATCTGATAAACATACAATTCAACTAGCTTATCAAGTGAGTAATCCGTACGTATCGGAACAAAATGAGCTGATTTAGTCAATCTATCAACAACAACCCAAATTGCATCTTTCTTGCTCGATGTCAATAGTAAACCAGATACAAAATCCATCGTAACTCTATCCCACTTCCACTCAGGTATCATGATAGGCTGAAGCAATCCTGAAGGCACTTGATGTTAAGCTTTTACTTGTTGACAGACTAAACATCTTGCAACAAAGTCAGAAATGTCTCGTTTCATACCATGCCACCAATAAAGCTGTTTCAAATCATTATACATCTTTGTACTACTTGGGTGAACAGATAACCGACCGCTATGAGCTTTGTTGAAAATCATCTGAATCAACTCTGAATTCCTCGGAATGCATATTCAGTTTCTGAATCTTAGACAGTCATCAGCATCAACTCTGAATTCTAAATCAGCATCCATCTCACACTGAACTCGTTTTGCCATCAATTCATTATTAACCTTCTGGGCAACACATATTTTTTGAACAAATAACGGTCTAGCTTTCAATTCAGCCACTATTGAACCATCATCAGACATGGTCATATGCTTATTCATTTCACGCAAAGCAAACAGTGACTTTCGGCTTAAGGCATCAGCAACAACGTTAGCCTTTCCCGGGTGATAGTCAATCACAAGCTTGTATTCTTTTAGTAGTTCTAGCTATCGGCATTGTCTCAAATTTATATCTTTCTAAGTCATCAAATATTTCAAGCTTTTGTGATCAAAATAAACATGACATTTCTCACCGAACAGATAGTGACGCCAAATTTTCAATGCAAACACAATGGCTGCCAATTCTAGGTTGTGTGTCGGATAGTTCTTTTCATGTGGCTTTAACTATCTCGAGGCATAAGCTATAACTTTGCCTTCCTTCATCAAAACACAACCCAAACCATTCAAAGAAGCATCACTGTACATAACAAATTCTTTACCCGATTCTGACTGAACTAGTACTGGAGCTTCGGTCAAAAGGGCTTTCAACCGATCAAAACTTTTTTGACACTTCTCTGACTACTCGAATTTAACATCTTTTTGCAATAGCTTTGTTATCGGGGCTGCAATCATAGAGAAACCTTTCACAAACCATTTATAATAACCAGCATGTCCCAGAAAGCTTCGAACTTCAAAAACATTCTTCGGAGGTTTCCAATCTAATATAGCTGAAATTTTGCTCGGATCCACCTGAATACCTAATGCTGATACTACATGACCTAGAAAACTGACTTCACTTAACCAGAACTCAGATTTACTAAATTTCGCATACAATTGCTTATCTCGCAATGTCTGCAACATAAGTCTCAAATGTTCGGCATGTTCAGCTTCATCACGAGAGTAGATCAAAATGTCATCAATAAACACAACCACAAACCGATCCAGATACGGTCGAAAGATCCGATTCATCAAATCCATAAATACAGCAGGTGCATTCGTAAGTTCGAATGGCATAACCAAAAACTCATAGTGTCCATACCTCTTTCTGAAAGCAGTCTTTGGCACATCAGAATCTCTAACTCGCAACTGATAGTAGCCTGATCCCAAATCTATCTTTGAAAATGCTGTAGCCCCTTTCAGTTGGTCAAACAGATCATCAATCCATGGCAACGGATACTTATTCTTTATAGTCACCTTATTAAGTTGTCTGTAATCAATGCACATTCTAATAGTTTCGTCTTTCTTTTTCACAAACAACACAGGTGCACCCCACGGAGAGAAACTCGGTCGCGTGAAACCTCTACCTGTCAATTCTTGCAACTGAGCTTTCAATTCTTTCAATTCTGTAGGTACCATTCTGTATGGAGCTATGGATATCAGAGTCGTCCCGGGCATTAACTCAATATGAAACTTTACCTCCCGAATAGGTGGTAAACCTGGTAATTCTTTAGGAAACACATCTGGATACTCACATACAGCACGTACTGATTCAATGTTCCTTTCGACCACTTTACTGTCGAGCACGTAGGCAAAATAAGCTTCACACCCTTTTCGTACATATTTCTAAGCTAGCATCGAAGAAATCACTACTGGTAAACCATACAAATCTCTAGATTCAATCCAAACAATCTCATCATTTTGACTCCGTAGATCAACGGTCTTTCTTTTGCAGTTCATAACAGCATCATGTAATGTCAACCAGTCCATACCCAGAATTATGTCGAACTCATCAAATGGCAACAACATTAAATTAGTCAGAAAAATTAGACCTCGAACCATCAAGGGACAATTCTTACACACTTTATCAACCATAACACACCAGCCCAAGGGGTTTGACACTCTAATCACAAACTCAGTAGACTCAACAGGTAGAGTCTTGCTGAATACTAATGTCTCACATACAAAAGAATGAGTAGAACCAGGATCAATCAATGCAATTACATTAATATCATAAAGAATGAATATACCAGTAATGACATCTAGAGATGAAGCCTCCTCTCGTGCGCGTATAGCATAGGCTCTGGCAGGTGCACGAGTCTCAGATCTAACTGTTGTATTTTTATTTCCTCTCTAACTTCCACTCGCATTACTCGTATTTCTCGGGGGTCCTACCTCAAGCCGCAGTATTACCTGATCTCGAGTTCTGCACTGGATTCTCTTCAGCTAACCTTGGGCAATCTCGAATGTAGTGCTCCATCGACCTACATTTAAAATAGACCCGATCATGTAATCTACAACTGCCAGGACGTCGTTTACCACAATTCTCACACTCAGGTTGATTAGATCTGACATTACCAACACTGGCTACCGAGGTAGCTCTTGAACTCATAGGTGGTCTGTTCTGATCTTGTCGAGAATAACCCGAAGTGGGTTTTGAACAACTGAAATCATCTCGGGACTTCTTTGATGCCGACTGGAATGACTTACCGGGTGTTCTTTTGCGTCCATCTCTAGCTTCAAAGTTAGCTTTTCTTTTCTATTTCCCGAGCTCTTCAGCTTTGCAGGCTCGCTCAATAAGTACCACAAACTCTTTTATCTCAAGTATGCCAACTAACAGTTTGATATCTTCATTCAACCTATCTTTAAATCTTTTACACATTATGGCTTCAGTAGAAACACACTCTCGGGCATACCGACTCATTCTCACAAATTTCCACTCATACTCCGTCACTGTCATCCGACCCTGTTTCAGCTCCAGAAATTCTTTACGCTTCTGATCTATAAATCTCTGACTGATATATTTCTTACGGAACTCAGTCTGAAAGAATTCCCAGGTCACCTGCTCTCTCGAAACTACTGATACTAGGGTATTCCACCAGTGATATACTGTGTCTCGAAGTAAAGATATGGCACATTTCAAACACTCATCTGTGGTAGAGGATAACTCATCAAGCACACGAATGGTATTGTCTAGCCAGAACTCAGCTCGCTCATCATCATCATCATCAGTGGCTTTAAACTCTTCAGCTCCATGTTTTCTTATTTTATCGACAAGTGGTCTATTAAATCGCAACAGATCACTTACTTGAGGTACAGCAGGTATTGAATATGGATTAATCGAGGGTAGAGGTTGTTGTGTAGCCGGGTTAGTCTGGATATATTAAGTGAACCAGTCATTCATCATTTGATAAAAGGCTTGTTTAGCCTCACTTTTTGGATTACTTGAAGTCGGTCGAGAATCAGCCTGCACTGTCCCTTGCGCGAGAGTAGGTGCTACACCCTCGACATCATCAACTACAGCTCTGTCGGGATCTATTTACTATATGAAAACACGTTTCAAATGTCAGAAGTCATCACACTATCATAGTATATTATTATGGCATGTATAGCTAAACTCACACACGCTACATTAGTTCTAGAACTGACTAAACCGTGGCTCTGATACCAATAAAATGTTACACCCTTAACCCATATCCATCACCGGAATGGGGTTACGAGGTATTACTAATTATAACACAATTCAGATCAGTTTTTTTATATACTTAAATAATTAATGTTAGATCTGTACAAATTTATAACCCAAATTTATAAGCAAAGTCCACATTATCAAGGTTATATATAAAATCTATATCATTCGTAACATTACATAATTAAAACTAATCCAATATATATATAAACAATATATATATAGAACATATAACAAAATAATTATTTCATTAATTGAATATCAAACCTATTATTATATAGCTTTTGCACATGTACAAATTAAACAACAAACGAAACAAATTTCAATACTATATTTTTCATTCATTTATGCGGCATTGATATATTAGTCAATATGAAATTTACATGTTATGCATATTAATGCAAATTAAAACATCTATTCGGATATATGTGTGTGTGTGTGTATATATATATATACACTTAAGCACATTTAACTAAGCATTATGGCAAATCACATTTACAATTTAATATACAGCCAAATATATATAAAAGGCGCAAACAAATTTTACCAAGTTCAAGCATATTACATCATACCATTATTAACCATTTTCGAACAAAAATAACAATTCATTTCATATCAAATTCACATGCTAAGAATTATATTTAAACATTATTCTAGATTACAAATAAACAACCAATTCACTTCACATCTATTCGACTATTGAATTAATCACATAAGATCATACCACACGTAATAATACCTTGACTAATTATTCCATTTCATAATTTTTATTCAGTCATTAATATATATACAAATAATTCACACCATTTCTATATAACTTAATAAACCAAATTTATAAATATTAAGGCCAAATCAAAATATGCCAACTTCACAGGTTATACACTATGCTAAAATATCAAACACAAGAATCATGCCCATTTCATCTCATAAAATATGCCATAAAAACATATCATAATATTTAATAACATAACCGAATATACATTATAACCATTATAACTTCTTTATTGAATTTTATAACAAACATAATTCATACTATTACATCTATATCATAGCCGATTCACTCTACCACATCCAAAATCATCAAACAACTTCAATGCATAAAACACATATCACAAATACCATTCATCCATGACACATAGCAATATAACCAAAATGAACTTAAACCATAATCAAATATAACCGAATTCAAGCATGGAAGTTAAGCCATTTTCACATGGCTTAATTTATACAAAACCAAAATCTAACATTTCAAAACATGATCCAGCCTATACATACCATAATTTGAGTTCGATTATTTAAATACTGAAGTTGTAGATAGTGTGATAGACTTTGCTGACGATCCAAGAGCTTGTAACTTGAATCCAAAATCTATAAAATAGAAACACACATAAAAACACAGAGTAAGCTTTTAAAGCTTAGTAAGTCATAAGCAATTAAACATCCCAAAATTATTATAAACTTATTTAAACTAAACTAAATTATAGTATCATTGTAATATCCTGAATTAGGGCTTAATCAAAATAGTGGTTTCGTGACCACAAATTCGAGATAGAAATAATTATTTTACAATGATTTTGATGTTTATGATATGATTGCATGAATGTGTGAAAATTTTGTGATGAAATTCTATGCCTAAAGTGCTTAAATTGAAAGTAGGACTAAATCGAATAAGTTGCAAAACTTGTATTCTAGAAGTTTTTAGTATAAAATTGTTTTGGAATATTAATGAGGAGGTCTTAAATAGTAATTTGACCAATTTTAAGTTCATGGACAAAATTAGGACATGGAATGAATTTTTGGAAAGTTTAGTAGTAAGGGTATTTTGGTCATTTAGTTATTAAAATGAATTAAAAACAAAATTAAAAGCCAATTTTTGTCCATCTTCTTCATTAGGCCGAAATTTCAAGGGTTCTCCATAGCTATGGTTTGTTTCAAGCTTCCAAGCTCCATAGTAAGTGATTCCAAGCCCCATTTTTAATGTTCTTTACGTTTTTGGAATCCCGGAAGCTCGATTAAGCTTATGCTAGCAATAATTCAACCTAGGGTTTATATTTGGAAAAATACCCATAGGTGAAATTTGTGTATTTTGATGTTTTATGATAGAATACGGGGTTTTAAATTATGTTAGACAACTTGTGCTACTCGGTGTTTAGTGAAAACGAGTAAAAGGGCTTAATCGGTAAAAATACCTAATAGTCACAAGTATATGTTAGAGAGAGAATTTGATGTTGCCATAGAAGGGAAAAGTGATCAGCAAGTTATAAAACATAAGAATAAGGAATCAATTTTAATTCCCGAGCCTAGGGGCAAAAGTGTAATTATGCAAAAGTTTAGGGGCAAAAGTGTAATTTTTTTAAAGTTCGTATTAAATGCTGTTTTGATAAATGTATGTATTAAATAAGATTAATTTGGTATTATAGATCAAGAAAAACGAGATTCAAGTCGTGATCGAGGAAAAGAAAAGATTGTGGACTAAATTGCAAAATCTTTATATTTTGGTACCAAGGTAAGTTCATGTGTAAATAATGTAGCATAAATGTTATTTTTAAGTTATTAATGTTAATTATATGATATGCTGATTTTTAATCGTGAAATATTATGCTTTGTGGTTAATGTTGAGTAATATGCAAATTATGTTTACTACTTGATAAATATGAATTGCTACCGAGTATCGGTTCCGATATTCCATGGAAGACGGCAAATGTGAGATCAAGGGAAAAAGCCCGTTTGAACCTTAGGAATAGATTAGGATACAAGTGACATGTCACTAGGATGGTTGAGCATCCGAACTCGTTGAGTTGAGTCCGAGTTCACTTATGGATGCAAATGTCTGAACTCGTTGAGTTGAGTCCGAGTTCGTGAGATGTAACTAGGCATCCGAACTCGTTGAGTTGAGTCCGAGTTCATTTATGGATGCGAACGCCCGAGCTCATTGAGTTGAGTCCGAGTTCACTTAGGGGCGGGTTACATGATTTCTTGATTACATATGTGGCACTTATGTGCAAATTATCCATGTATCCGAGTTATATTCCGATGTGTTCAACGGGTGAAATTTCTAGTTTAATGGAAGAGCACTTAAGATATAAGTGACGTTTTGGGTAAGTGTTGTGAAATGGACACTTTGGACAGGTATGTTCTTAACCCTCGGGTTGAAAATAGATACAACAACGATAAGGTGGTAAGATGATGAATGATGTTTAAAGATGTGATATATGTTTTGGTGGTACCATGCTAAAGTTGTTTGGTATATTTGTATTGTTATGTTACTTGTTATTTACATATGAACTTACTAAGCATTTATGCTTACTCCTTCCTTTTCATTCACTGTAGTTTTGAACAAGCCGGCTCAGGAATCGGGACAGGTCGAAAGTTCGATCACACTATCCAAAGGACTTTTATCTTAGTAAATGGCTTGTACAACTACTTAAGTATGGCATGTATAGCAATATACCTATTTTGTGTAAATAATTTTATGATATGGCCATGTTTGGTTGAGAAAATGTTTGATATTGATAAGTCATGGTGATGGCTAATTTAGATCATGTTTGATATCATGGAAGTTTAACAAGTTATCTAGTTCATAAAAATTCATGGAAAGATGAAACTTGCCTTAAAACAGAATATTGCTGCAGCAATGACATGAATTTGAAAAATCACTAAAAATAGTATAAATAGAACTAAATGATGAGTAAGTTATGAAATTGAATCTTAATGAGTCTATTTTCATATGGATTGAACAAAACAGGAATATAAATTATATTTTATGAGATATTTAAACTTTTACGAAACAGGGCAAGAGTGATTTCTGGATCCCCTGTTCTGACTTTAAAAATTCATAATAAATTTTACTAAAATAATTAGAAGTTTTTATTTATATGTAAAGATTCCTTATTGAGTATAGTTTTAATATAAACAAACCTAATAGTCATTGAAATTTTTTATAGAGATATATCTGATTCGTAATACACAGAGGTCAGAGCAGTCGAACCCAGAAACAGGGGATACTTTAATTAATAAACTGTACTGATTGGCCCAATAAAAAAATTCTATAAAACAATTAGTAAATAGATATATGAGTCTAGATTCAGGGAAAATTTACGGATCTTGATTTCGAGTTTCGTAACTCGAGATATGATTTTTCTTGTAACTGTGACGCGAGTAGCTAGAAAGCTGTGAATGTAGAAACAAATGATTTGAAGTTCTTAAATTGATAAATTATGTTCGGTAACCCCTCAAGCTCGACTCCGGTGATGGTCTCGGGCGTGGGGACGTTACATTTATTTGTATCAGATCAGGTTTAGTCGGTTCTCGGACTACGTGTTGTATGTACGGATTTTGCTATACATGCCATATGTATGAATTGTGATAGTGTGACGACTTCTGACCTTTTTAAATGATTTTCATATAGTAAATGGATCCCGATCCAGCTGTGGCAGATGAAGTAGAGAGTAATGCGCCAGCTCCGGTTGAAGGGGCAGCGCTGACTGAAAACCCACCTCCTACTGTTGGTCAGGGAGGAGGAGAAAGGGATCGGGAAAGCTTTCTCCAAATGATGAGTGCATGGTACACTGAGTTCGTTCGTACGAACCCAAATGTACGACCTCCCCCACCTCCCCCAATTCCTCAACCTATGCCTCCAATGCCTCAAGGAGTGGATATGATAAAATTTCACAGAACCCCCGTTGATAGAATTCGTAAACAAGGGGCTGAAGAATTTAGAGCAAATATTGATGATGATGCAGAAAAAGCAGAGTTCTGGCTTGAAAATTCTATCCGGGTATTTGATGAATTATCTTGTACACCTGAAGAATGTTTGAAATGTGCTACATCTTTGTTGAGAGATTCAGCCTATAATTGTGGAAGACTTTGATTTCGGTGGTACCGAAAGAGAGGGTAACCTGGGAATTCTTTCAAGAAGAGTTTCAGAAGAAATATATTAGTGAAAGATTTATTGATCAGAAATGTAAAGAGTTTCTTGATCTGAAGCAAGGTAATATGACAGTCTCAGAATATGAAAGAGAGTTTGTTCGATTGAGTAAGTATGCCAGGGAATATGTTCCTACAGAAGCCAAGATGTGCCGACGATTTGAAGACGGGCTCAACGAAGACATTAAAGTATTTTTCGGGATCCTTGAACTAAAAGAAATGGTAGTCCTAGTTGATCGAGCTTGTAAGGCTGAAGAACTACTTAAAGAGAAGAGGAAGGTAGAGCTGAGACACGAAATTGGAAGAAAGGCCAATGAGTAAGGCACCTTCACAGCAACCCGGTAAGTCAAGAATATGAATCCTCGTTCCCAAGTTTCAGCTACGCAATTATATGGAAATTTTAAGAAGTAGAATGTGGGTCCTAAATCTCAGAATACTTCTGCAGCCAGTGTAGGGAACTCGAGATTTGTTAAACCCGAGTGCCAGCGGTGTGGTAGAAATCATTTTGGTCCGTGCAGAGCAAATGAATGTTTTCGATGTGGTTCTCCGGATCATTTTATTAGAGACTGCCCAGAGAGAGCTGAGAAAGAAAAATTTCAGAGTGTAAAAGCTAGTGGTTCAAACTCGAGGGGAAGGTATCCGAGAAAAGTTGGAAGTGAAACAAGCAGTAAGAATGTAGCCAGAGATGCAGCAGTTAGATCTGAGGGAAGAGCTCCGGCTAGAACTTATGCTATTAAAGCGCGTGAAGATGCTTCCTCACCCGATGTGATTATCGGTACATTTTCTCTTTATGATATTAATGTTATTGCTTTGATTGATCCTGGTTCTACTCATTCATACGTATGCATTAAACTGGTGTCTAGTATGAATATACCTGTTGAGAACACAGAATTTATGATTAGAGTGTCGAACCCGTTAGGCAAATGCGTGATAGTTGATAAAGTAAGCAAGAAATGCCCTTTAATGATTCGGGTCATTACTTTCCGGCCGACTTGATGTTGTTGCCGTTTGATGAATTTGATGTTATTTTGGGTATGGATTGGTTGACATTGCATGATGCTATAATAAATTGCAAAGAAAAGGTTATAGAATTAAAGTGTGAAAGTGGTGAAATTCTGCGGGTTGAGCCAGACAAATCAGAGGCATATCTAGTATGATTTCTTCGATGTCGGCTCAGAGATATTTGAGAAAGGTTATGAAGCTTATTTGGCGTATGTAATTAATACAAAGAAGTTAAAAGAAAGTTGAATCAGTGCTTGTGTGTGAATTTGCAGACGTATTTCCAGAGAATTGCGGGTTTGCCTCCAGTCAGGGAAGTAGAATTGGTATTGATTTAATACCGGAACAGCTCCGATCTCGATTGCACCATATAGAATGGCACCAACAGAGTTGAAAGAATTAAGTCGCAGTTGCAATAGTTGACTGATAAAGGCTTTGTGAGACCGAGTTTTTCACCTTGGGGTGCTCCCGTGTTATTTGTGAAAAAGAAGGATGGTTCTATGAGATTATGTGTTATTATCGGCAGTTAAACAAGGTGACAATCAAAAACAAGTATCCGTTGCCGAGAATTGATGATTTGTTTGATCAGCTAAAAGGAGCGACATGGTTTCAAAGATTGACTTGAGATCTGGGTATTATCAGCTGCGAGTAAAAGAGTCAGATGTGCCTAAAACTGCTTTTAGAACAAGGTACAGTCATTATGAATTTTTAGTTATGCCATTCGGGTTGACAAATGCTCCTGCTGTGTTTATGGATTAATGAATCGCATATTTCGGCCATACTTGGATAGATTTGTTGTGGTGTTTATAGATGATATTTTAATTTATTGAAAAGATGAGACAGAGCATGCTGAGCATTTGAAGATAGTTTTGCAAACTTTAA
>NC_053435.1:52803757-52949825 GCF_007990345.1 Gossypium hirsutum
TGATGTTAAAGTTGATTTTGGTGTACCATTAATTTTGTATTGTATTGTTATTACTTGTTATTTACATATGAACTTACTAAGCATTTATGCTTACTCCTTCCTTTTCATTCACTGTAGTTTTGAACAAGCCGGCTCAGGAATCGGGACAGGTCGAAAGTTCGATCACACTATCCAAAGGACTTTTATCTTAGTAAATGGCTTGTACAACTACTTAAGTATGGCATGTATAGCAATATACCTATTTTGTGTAAATAATTTTATGATATGGCCATGTTTGGTTGAGAAAATGTTTGATATTGATAAGTCATGGTGATGGCTAATTTAGATCATGTTTGATATCATGGAAGTTTAACAAGTTATCTAGTTCATAAAAATTCATGGAAAGATGAAACTTGCCTTAAAACAGAATATTGCTGCAGCAATGACATGAATTTGAAAAATCACTAAAAATAGTATAAATAGAACTAAATGATGAGTAAGTTATGAAATGAATCTTAATGAGTCTATTTTCATATGGATTGAACAAAACAGGAATATAAATTATATTTATGAGATATTTAAACTTTACGAAACAGGGCAAGAGTGATTTCTGGATCCCCTGTTCTGACTTTAAAATTCATAATAAATTTTACTAAAATAATTAGAAGTTTTTATTTATATGTAAAGATTCCTTATGAGTATAGTTTAATATAAACAAACCTAATAGTCATTGAAATTTTTTATAGAGATATATCTGATTCGTAATACACAGAGGTCAGAGCAGTCGAACCCAGAAACAGGGATACTTTAATTAATAAACTGTACTGATTGGCCCAATAAAAAAATTCTATAAAACAATTAGTAAATAGATATATGAGTCTAGATTCAGGGAAAATTTACGGATCTTGATTTCGAGTTTCGTAACTCGAGATATGATTTTTCTTGTAACTGTGACGCGAGTAGCTAGAAAGCTGTGAATGTAGAAACAAATGATTTGAAGTTCTTAAATTGATAAATTATGTTCGGTAACCCCTCAAGCTCGACTCCGGTGATGGTCTCGGGCGTGGGGACGTTACATTTATTTGTATCAGATCAGGTTTAGTCGGTTCTCGGACTACGTGTTGTATGTACGGATTTTGCTATACATGCCATATGTATGAATTGTGATAGTGTGACGACTTCTGACCTTTTAAATGATTTTCATATAGTAAATGGATCCCGATCCAGCTGTGGCAGATGAAGTAGAGAGTAATGCGCCAGCTCCGGTTGAAGGGGCAGCGCTGACTGAAAACCCACCTCCTACTGTTGGTCAGGGAGGAGGAGAAAGGGATCGGGAAAGCTTTCTCCAAATGATGAGTGCATGGTACACTGAGTTCGTTCGTACGAACCCAAATGTACGACCTCCCCCACCTCCCCCAATTCCTCAACCTATGCCTCCAATGCCTCAAGGAGTGGATATGATAAAATTTCACAGAACCCCCGTTGATAGAATTCGTAAACAAGGGGCTGAAGAATTTAGAGCAAATATTGATGATGATGCAGAAAAAGCAGAGTTCTGGCTTGAAAATTCTATCCGGGTATTTGATGAATTATCTTGTACACCTGAAGAATGTTTGAAATGTGCTACATCTTTGTTGAGAGATTCAGCCTATAATTGGTGGAAGACTTTGATTTCGGTGGTACCGAAAGAGAGGGTAACCTGGGAATTCTTTCAAGAAGAGTTTCAGAAGAAATATATTAGTGAAAGATTTATTGATCAGAAATGTAAAGAGTTTCTTGATCTGAAGCAAGGTAATATGACAGTCTCAGAATATGAAAGAGAGTTTGTTCGATTGAGTAAGTATGCCAGGGAATATGTTCCTACAGAAGCCAAGATGTGCCGACGATTTGAAGACGGGCTCAACGAAGACATTAAAGTATTTTTCGGGATCCTTGAACTAAAAGAAATGGTAGTCCTAGTTGATCGAGCTTGTAAGGCTGAAGAACTACTTAAAGAGAAGAGGAAGGTAGAGGCTGAGACACGAAATTGGAAGAAAAGGCCAATGAGTAAGGCACCTTCACAGCAACCCGGTAAGTCAAGAAATATGAATCCTCGTTCCCAAGTTTCAGCTACGCAATTATATGGAAATTTTAAGAAGTAGAATGTGGGTCCTAAATCTCAGAATACTTCTGCAGCCAGTGTAGGGAACTCGAGATTTGTTAAACCCGAGTGCCAGCGGTGTGGTAGAAATCATTTTGGTCCGTGCAGAGCAAATGAATGTTTTCGATGTGGTTCTCCGGATCATTTTATTAGAGACTGCCCAGAGAGAGCTGAGAAAGAAAAATTTCAGAGTGTAAAAGCTAGTGGTTCAAACTCGAGGGGAAGGTATCCGAGAAAAGTTGGAAGTGAAACAAGCAGTAAGAATGTAGCCAGAGATGCAGCAGTTAGATCTGAGGGAAGAGCTCCGGCTAGAACTTATGCTATTAAAGCGCGTGAAGATGCTTCCTCACCCGATGTGATTATCGGTACATTTTCTCTTTATGATATTAATGTTATTGCTTTGATTGATCCTGGTTCTACTCATTCATACGTATGCATTAAACTGGTGTCTAGTATGAATATACCTGTTGAGAACACAGAATTTATGATTAGAGTGTCGAACCCGTTAGGCAAATGCGTGATAGTTGATAAAGTAAGCAAGAAATGCCCTTTAATGATTCGGGGTCATTACTTTCCGGCCGACTTGATGTTGTTGCCGTTTGATGAATTTGATGTTATTTTGGGTATGGATTGGTTGACATTGCATGATGCTATAATAAATTGCAAAGAAAAGGTTATAGAATTAAAGTGTGAAAGTGGTGAAATTCTGCGGGTTGAGCCAGACAAATCAGAGGCATTATCTAGTATGATTTCTTCGATGTCGGCTCAGAGATATTTGAGAAAGGGTTATGAAGCTTATTTGGCGTATGTAATTAATACAAAAGAAGTTAAAAAGAAAGTTGAATCAGTGCCGGTTGTGTGTGAATTTGCAGACGTATTTCCAGAAGAATTGCCGGGTTTGCCTCCAGTCAGGGAAGTAGAATTTGGTATTGATTTAATACCGGGAACAGCTCCGATCTCGATTGCACCATATAGAATGGCACCAACAGAGTTGAAAGAATTAAAGTCGCAGTTGCAATAGTTGACTGATAAAGGCTTTGTGAGACCGAGTTTTTCACCTTGGGGTGCTCCCGTGTTATTTGTGAAAAAGAAGGATGGTTCTATGAGATTATGTGTTATTATCGGCAGTTAAACAAGGTGACAATCAAAAACAAGTATCCGTTGCCGAGAATTGATGATTTGTTTGATCAGCTAAAAGGAGCGACATGGTTTTCAAAGATTGACTTGAGATCTGGGTATTATCAGCTGCGAGTAAAAGAGTCAGATGTGCCTAAAACTGCTTTTAGAACAAGGTACAGTCATTATGAATTTTTAGTTATGCCATTCGGGTTGACAAATGCTCCTGCTGTGTTTATGGATTTAATGAATCGCATATTTCGGCCATACTTGGATAGATTTGTTGTGGTGTTTATAGATGATATTTTAATTTATTGAAAAGATGAGACAGAGCATGCTGAGCATTTGAAGATAGTTTTGCAAACTTTAAGAGATAAGCAGCTGTATGCTAAGTTTAGTAAAAGTGAATTTTGGCTCCGGGAAGTTGGATTTTTGGGTCATATTGTTTCAGGTGATGGTATACGGGTTGATCCTAGTAAAATTTCAGCCATTGTTGATTGGAAACCACCGAAAAACGTAACTGAAGTTAGAAGTTTCTTGGGGCTAGCTGGGTATTATCGGCGGTTCGTAAATGGATTTTCTATAATTGCTGCTCCTATGACTAGACTACTCTGAAAGGATGTTAAATTTGAATGGACGGAAGAATGTCAACAGAGTTTCGAAGAATTGAAAAAGTTATTAATTGAAGCACCAGTGTTGATACAACCCGAATCAGGTAAAGAATTTGTGGTGTATAGTGATGCTTCTCTAAATGGTTTGGGGTGTGTACTCATGCAAGAAGGAAAAGTGGTGGCTTATGCTTCGAGACAGTTAAAACCTCACGAGAAGAATTATCCTACTCACGATTGGAATTGGCAGCGGTGGTATTTGCTTTGAAGATTTGGCGACATTATTTGTATGGTGAAAAGTACCGAGTATATACCATCACAAAAGTTTTAAATACTTGATGTCACAAAAAGACTTGAATTTGAGACAGCGAAGATGGTTGGAGTTATTGAAAGATTACGAGCTTGTTATCGATTATCATCCAGGAAAAGCGAATGTGGTTGCCGATGCTTTAAGCAAAAGTTGTTGTTTGCTTTGAGAGTTATGAACACTCAGTTGAAAATTTCAGATGACGGTTCGATTCTAGCAGAGTTAAGAGCAAGACCGATGTTTTTACAAGAGATTTCTGAAGCTCAAAAAAATGATCAAGATTTGCTAGCCAAAAGAAAACAGTGTGAAGTTGATATGGGATCAGATTTCAGAATCGGTTCTGATGGTTGTTTGATGTTTAAAAATCGGATTTGTGTACCGAAAAATGATGAGTTGATTCAAAAGATTTTGCATGAAGCACATAATGGTTGTTTAGCGGTTCATCTGGGCAGTACGAAGATGTATAATGACTTGAAGAAAATGTACTGGTGGAGTGGAATGAAAAGAGATATTTCCGAGTTTGTATCAAAGTGCTTAGTTTGCCAACAAGTGAAAGCTGAACACCAAGTACCTTCGGGATTACTCCAGCCTATTATGGTTCCTGAATGGAAATGGGATCGGATTACTATGGATTTTATATCAGGGTTGCTGCTAACTCCAGGGAAGAAAAATTCCATCTGGGCAATAGTTGACAGACTGACTAAATCGGCTCATTTTATTCCGGTACGTACAGATTATTCTCTTAATAAGTTGGCTGAATTGTATATCTGAGAGATTGTTAGACTTCATGGGATACCTTTGTCAATCATTTCGGATAGAGATCCGAGGTTTACCTCACGGTTTTGGCAAAAGTTGCTAGAAGCATTAGGTACAAAGTTAAATTTCAGCACTGCCTTTCATCCACAAACTGATGGACAATCAGAGAGAGTAATTCAGATTCTTGAAGACATGCTCAGATGTTGTGTATTGGAATTTCAAGGTAGTTGGGAAAAGTATTTACCATTGGTAGAATTTGCTTATAATAATAGTTATCAGACAAGTTTGAAGATGGCACCTTATGAAGCATTATATGGTCGTAAATGTCGGACGCCATTGTATTGGACTGAACTCAAGGAAAATCAGATTTATAGAGTTGATTTAATAAAAGAAACCGAAGAAAAGGTGAAAGTGATTCGAGATTGTTTAAAAGCTGCTTCAGATAGACAGAAATCTTATGTGGATTTGAAACGAAAGGAAATGAAGTTTCAAGTTGGTGATAAGGTATTTTTGAAAGTGTCTCCATGGAAGAAAGTCCTTAGATTTGGATGAAAGGGCAAGTTAAGTCCGCGTTTTATTGGACCGTATGAAATAATTGAAAAAGTTAGACCGGTAGCATATCGGCTAGCGTTACCACCCGAATTAGAAAAGATTCATGATGTGTTTCACGTATCTATGTTACGTCGGTATCGTTCGGATCCTTCACATATAATTTCACCGACAGATATTGAACTGCGACCGGATATGACTTATGAAGAAGAACCGATTAAGATTTTAGCTCGAGAAGTCAAACAACTAAGAAATAAAAGTGTTGCACTTGTAAAAGTGTTGTGGCAAAAGCATGGGGTAGAAGAGACTACATGGGAACCTGAAGAAACTATGAGAAACCAATACCCACACCTGTTTACCGGTAAGATTTTCGAGGACGAAAATCCTTAAAAGGGGGGAGAGTTGTAATATCCTGAATTAGGGCTTAATCAGAATAGTGGTTTCGTGACCACAAATCCGAGATAGAAATAATTATTTTACAATGATTTTGTTGTTTATGATATGATTGCATGGTTGTGTGAAAATTTCGTGATGAAATTCTATGCCTAAAGTGCTTAAATTGAAAGTAGGGACTAAATTGAATAAGTTGTAAAACTTGCATTCTAGAAGTTTTTAGTATGAAATTGTTTTGGAATATTAATGAGGAGGTCTTAAATAGCAATTTGACCAATTTTACGTTCATGGACAAAATTAGGACATGGAAGGAATTTTTGGAAAGTTTAGTAGTAAGGGTATTTTGGTCATTTAGTTATTAAAATGAATTAAAAACAAAATTAAAAGCCAATTTTTGTCCATCATCTTCATTAGGCCGAAATTTCAAGGGTTCTCCATAGCTAGGGTTTGTTTCAAGCTTCCAAGCTCCATAGTAAGTGATTCCAAGCCCCGTTTTTAATGTTCTTTACGTTTTTGGAATCCGAGAAGCTCGATTAAGCTTATGCTAGCAATAATTCAACCTAGGGTTTATATTTGAAAAATACCCGTAGGTGAAATTTGTGTATTTTGATGTTTTATGATAGAATATGGGGTTTTAAATTATGTTAGACAACTTGTGCTACTCGGTTTTTAGTGAAAACGAGTAAAAGGGCTTAATCGGCAAAAATACCTAATAGTCACAAGTATATGTTAGAGAGAGAATTTGATGTTTCCATAGAAGGGAAAGTGATCAGCATGTTATAAAACATAAGAATAAGGAATAAAGTTTAATTCCCGAGCCTAGGGGCAAAAGTGTAATTATGCAAAAGTTTAGGGGCAAAAGTGTAATTTTTTTAAAGTTCGTATTAAATGTTGTTTTGATAAATGTATGTATTAAATAAGATTAATTTGGTATTATAGATCAAGAAAAACGAGATTCAAGTCGTGATCGAGGAAAAGAAAAGATTGTGGACTAAATTGCAAAATCTTTATATTTTGGTACCAAGGTAAGTTCATGTGTAAATAATGTAGCATAAATGTTATTTTTAAGTTATTAATGTTAATTATATGATATGCTGATTTTTAATCGTGAAATATTATGCTTTGTGGTTAATGTTGAGTAATATGCAAATTATGTTTACTACTTGATAAATATGAATTGCTACCGAGTATCGGTTCCGATATTCCATGGAAGACGGCAAATGTGAGATCGAGGGAAAAAGCCCGTTTTAACCTTAGGAATAGATTAGGATACAAGTGACATGTCACTAGGATGGTTGAGCATCCGAACTCGTTGAGTTGAGTCCGAGTTCACTTATGGATGCAAATGTCCGAACTCGTTGAGTTGAGTCCGAGTTCGTGAGATGTAACTAGGCATCCGAACTCGTTGAGTTGAGTCCGAGTTCATTTATGGATGCGAACGCCCGAGCTCATTGAGTTGAGTCCGAGTTCACTTAGGGGCGGGTTACATGATTTCTTGATTACATATGTGGCACTTATGTTCAAATTATCCATGTATCCGAGTTATATTCCGATGTGTTCAACGGGTGAAATTTCTAGTTTAATGGAAGAGCACTTAAGATATAAGTGACGTTTTGGGTAAGTGTTGTGAAATGGACACTTTGGACAGGTATGTTCTTAACCCTCGGGTTGAAAATAGATACAACAACGATAAGGTGGTAAGATGATGAATGATGTTTAAAGATGTGATATATGTTTTGGTGGTACCATGCTAAAGTTGTTTGGTATATTTGTATTGTTATGTTACTTGTTATTTACATATGAACTTACTAAGCATTTATACTTACTCCTTCCTTTTCATTCACTGTAGTTTTGAACAAGCCGGCTCAGGAATCGGGACAGGTCGAAAGTTCGATCACACTATCCAAAGGACTTTTATCTTGGTAAATGGCTTGTACAACTACTTAAGTATGGCATGTATAGCAATATACCTATTTTGTGTAAATAATTTTATGATATGGCCATGCTTGGTTGAGAAAATGTTTGATATTGATAAGTCATGGTGATGGCTAATTTAGATCATGTTTGATATCATGGAAGTTTAACAGGTTATCTAGTTCATAAAAATTCATGGAAAGATGAAACTTGCCTTAAAACAGAATATTGCTGCAGCAATGACATGAATTTGAAAAATCACTAAAAATAGTATAAATAGAAATAAATGATGAGTAAGTTATGAAATTTAATCTTAGTGAGTCTATTTTCATATGGATTGAACAAAACAGGAATATAAATTATATTTTATGAGATATTTAAACTTTTACGAAACAGGGCAAGAGTGATTTCTGGATCCCCTGTTCTGACTTTAAAAATTCATAATAAATTTTACTAAAATAATTAGAAGTTGTTATTTACATGTACAGATTCCTTATTGAGTCTATTTTTAATAGAAACAAATTTCATAGTCATTGAAATTTTTTATAGAGATATATCTGATTCGTAATACACAGAGGTCAGAGCAGTCAAACCCTGAAATAGGGGATACTTTAATTAATAAACTGTACTAATTGGCCCAATAAAAAAATTCTATAAAAAAATTAATAAATAGATATATGAGTCTAGATTCAGAGAAAAATTACGGATCTTGATTTCAAGTTTCGTAACTCAAGATATGATTTTTCTTGTAACTGTGACGCGAGTAGCTAGAAAGCTGTGAATGTATAAACAAATGATTTGAAGTTCTTAAATTGATAAATTATGTTCGGTAACCCCTCAAGCTCGACTCCGGTGATGGTCTCGGGCGTGGGGGCGTTACAATCATAATATATATCATATTCACATATATGAAATTCATTATAAATATATATTTTCATACTCAATTATCACCCTGGCAGAATACTCATGAAGCCAAATCATCATTATTATCATTTCTACTCCACAACCAACTAGTCACTATAACTTACTTCACATACCCATTAACATATAAACTCATATGTAATTGCATAGTTTCATGTGCATATATTAACCATGAAGCCGAGTACATATAATCATGCATGCCTAATACTAAGTTTCATTTCAATAATAATTTCAAGGCCAATTACACTTGATTACGTAAGCCCCTGTATCAAAATAATTCATCATATTCATATATTAAATATATAATCGAAATTACCTAATCATATATGCACATGTTTAAAGATTATTCAAGATAAACAAGTTACTAACTCACAAAGTCAAATACACATATCACCTTCGCATATAGTTTTCATTTGCACCCTTTCAAGATTTACAACAATTAGTCAAGGAACTTACTTACTTTACCTCAAATAGGTAACGAGTTAAATCATACCTGGCATATAACTCATTTTACACATTCAAACTCAATTTACCTTTGCCCGATGAACCAATCAAAATTGGATAGGACACTCGGATAATCACACAAATCGTACAATGCCAACGTCCCAGACGTGGTCTTACATGTAGTCACATATCGATGCCACTGTCCCAGACAGGGTCTTACTCGGAATCACATATCGATGCCATGGTATTACTCGCACACATATATCGGAACCCTATGTCATGACATATGTATCCTAACTATTCCTAAGGTTCATACGGGGCTTTCGGACGTCGTAACTCCATCGGAACAAATTCGAAAATATAGTAGCAAAGCTTATTCACATTCGACTATAGCATATATAAATTTAGATATTTCATTTCAGCATATATATTTAGCATTTAATTAAAACTAAGTACGTCTATTTGCTTATAAGCTTACCTCGGACGATGAAAAACTGAAACGGAATGGCTAATCGACAACTTTAGTTTTCCCCCGATCCAAATCTGATTTTCTCTTTTCTTGATCTAAATTAATATAAATTAAACTTATTTAATCAAATATTCAATCAAATTCACACAAAAACACATAAATGGGAAAATTACCATTTTACCCCTAATATTTACATTTTTTACAATTTAGTCTAAATTGCACAAAACAAAAAATATGTAAAATTTGCACACACCATGCTTAGGCCGAATACTCCTAGTGTTCATACAAGTCCACACATTTCATTTATTTCACATTTTAGTGCCTCAATTTATTATTTTTGCAATTTAGCCCTAATTACTTAAAATCATCAAAAATTCCAATACAAAATATGTTAATCTAAAACATATCTTTCATATTTCATCAACTATCATCATAAAGCTCAAATATTCATGGAAATAAAAAATTCAGGCATTGGCTTTGTAGATAACATAGCAACGATCTCAAAAACGTAAAAATTATAAAAAACCGAGCTAATTACATACCATGATTTAGCTTTACTAATGGCCGAACCCTAAACTTGTTTCTTTCTTCTTCTTTTTTTATGTTTCGGTCAAAAAGAACAAAAACCACTATGGCTTTTATTTATGTTATATTATAACATATATTAATATATTATTTAATTTACATATTTAACTTATTATAAAATATGCAATCATTATGAATCATGGCCATCACCGTCCATGACTAATACATATGGTCAAATTGCAACATAAATACCTCAATTTAAAAATACAACAAAAATTTGGCCCTTTTACAATTAACCATCAAATTTTCATTTTACGCGATCAAGTCCTTTTATTTAATCGGACACTCAAACGACAAAATTAAATTACAAAAATTTCACACATAATAAACACAAAATATAATTTTAAAATATTTTTCTAACTCGGATTCGTGGTCCCAAAACCACCGTTCCGATTAGGGTCTAAATCGGGCTGTTACAAATAGCTTCCAATTGAGTAAAAATATGGCACCGTACGAAGATCTATACGGTCGTTAATGTCGAACACCATTGTACTGGAATGAGCTCAGTGAAAATAAGATTCACAGGGTTGATCTGATCAGAGAAACATAAGAGAAAGTGAAAGTAATTCGTGATAGTTTGAAAGCAGCTTCGAATCGGAAAAAAACATACGCAGACTTGAAAAGGTAAGATATTGAGTTCCAAATCTAGGATAAAGTGTTTTTAAAAGTGTCTCCATGGAAAAAGATATTGCAGTTTGGTCGAAAAGGGAAATTGAGTCTGCGATTCATCGGACCGCAAGTTGGACCAGTGGCATATCGACTATCTATGCCGTCTGAGTTAGAGAAAATACATAATGTGTTTCATGTGTCAATGCTTCGACAATACCAATCTGACCCTTCACATGTCATTTCCCTGACCGAGGTTGAACTTCAGTCTGATTTGTCATATGCTGAAGAACCGATTTGAATTTTAGCTCGTGAGATCAAAGAGCTGAGAAATAAGAGAATTGCATTAGTGAAAGTATTATGGCATCGACACGGGGTTGAAGAAGCTACATGGGAACCTGAGGATGCTATGAGAAAACATTATCTGAACCTATTCACTGGTAAGATTTTCGGGGACGAAAATCGCTAAGTGCGGAGAGTTGTAACAACCCGTTTTTGGTCAATTTTAAACAGTAGTTTTAGGACCACAAATCTGAGGTTAAAATAATTATTTTATTATTATTTTAACATTTACATTATGTTATCATGTTGGTGTCAGAATTTCGTTAAGAAATTTTATCGTTTAATTACTCAATTTGAGAAAAAGGACTAAATCGCGTAAAGTGCAAAAGTGCAGTGCTATCAGCTAAAGGTATCTAATAGCTATAGAAATTTAAAGTTGAGGTCCTTGAGTGGTAAATAGACCATTAGTATGATAGCGGATGATAGTGGCATGGCATTTGGTGTAACTATTAAATGTTTTAAAGGTTAAATAAGTAAATTGATTATTAATGGTTAAGTAAATTGATTATTAATGGTTAATTAAATTTAAAAAAAACCAAAATTAAGCTTCATTATCATCTTTCTTTGGCTGAATATTGAAGAAAAAGAAAACATTTTGTTCATTTTAAGGTTCGATCAATTGGGAGCTTAATTGGTAAGTGTTTTGAGCTCTATTTTTGATGATTTTTACGTTTTTGAGATCGTTGCTTTGTATTCTAGCTAGCCCGTACCTTTAATTTCAAAATTTTTAAAGATTTTGAGAGTTTCCATTGTTGAATCTATGAGTTCTTTGATGTTTAATGTTGAAATATGAAAGCTTGATGATAGATTTTGTTGTTTTGTAAAGTGATTTTTGATGAAAATGCTAAATAGGGATTAAATTGAGAAAAGTGTAAAGTTAGTGGTTAAAATGTGAAGTAAATGAAAATTATGGGCTTCTAGGGGCACTATGGTAATTCAACTAGCATGGATTAGTCTTGAATTTCATTAAAGTGTAATTTTACGAAATAAGGACTAAATTGTAAAAAATGTGAAATTTGTGGGGTAAAAGTGTAAATGTGTTTTAAAGTGTATTTTGGACTAAATTGAATGAATAAATGATTGAATAAGTCAAATTTGAATATAATTAGATCAAGAAAAGTGGAATACAGACTTGGATCGGGGAAAAGATAAAGTTATTGACTAATCGACTCGATTTGCTGTTTTAGCATCCAAGGTAAGTTCGTATGTAATAAGCACAGTTTTAATTATGCTTTAAATGCTTTGATATTGCATAAATTGTATATACGAGACTACAGTCATGTTCGAAAACAAATTAGATATATGTGGCACTTAGTGTGTGATTTGACATAGCTTCAGCTATATATGGCAATTAATGTGCGATTTAAGATAGCTTCGGCTATGTACGACACTAGTGTGTGAGATATCGAGTTTGGCACTTAGTTTGCGAGGCATGGAGTATTCAACAGCATTCTGTGTATGTATGAACTTGTTATGGTGCAGGTATGTACATGTATATTATGAGCTTAAAATCGAAGAAGTTACAAAGTTTGTATATAAGCTTATGAATAAGCAGTTGAAAGGTTTGTTAATAATCATAAAGTAAATGATAATATGTTTAGATTGATGAATGTTGTTGTAACACCCCTAACCCGTATCCATCACCGGACTAGGGTAAAGAGGCATTACCGGACACATCGAAACATTTCGCATTCATTTCATAAACATCATAGCATCATGGTTATACATCATTATAGAGTCCCTTACATAGGTCAACAAGACCTTCAACATGCTTTATAAAGGGGTCAGGACTAAATCGAGCACATAAAAAATTTTTTGAGACTTAAACATTTTCAAAGTTATACAGGTCACACACCCGTGTGAACAGGCTGTGTGCCTCACACGGCATTAGACACGCCCGTGTGTCTAGGCCGTGGCAAAACAGGGCATACATACTGACTTGTCCACATGGCCACATGACACGCCCGTGTGCCAGGCTATGTGAAATTTAGAGAGGTTACTGACTTAGGTCACACGGCCGACCACATGCCCATGTGCCAGCCCGTGTACCACACACAGCCAATAGACAAGCCAGTGTGTCTAGGCCGTGTCAAAACTGTAGGGTATATTGACTTAAAATCGTAGGGTATCCCAAGGGACACACGTTCGTGTAACATGACCGTGTCTGGCACACGGTTGAGACAAATGCTCCTGTCTCTGCCTGTGTGGACAAAAATAGGCCAATTTTAAAGCCAAATTTGCCACCCTACAATCATGAACTCATAACAACCAATTTGAAATCATTTCCATACACTTATAGGCAGTCCAAAACATACCAAATCACACACATTTCATGCCATTTCATAATCAACCATTTCATTATTCAATTCCACAACTAAAACATACCAAATCAATGTACCAAAATCATCACAATTTACCTAAGTTCCAGATATATAAACTCATCATTTTTATCACATTTTTCATACCACAAAACTTACCAAATCAACATTCTATATTCAAACCATCACATAAGCATTATATACATCATAAAACTTACTTATCAAACACATCATTTAGGCCAACTTAAAAGGCCATACAGACCAATATTTACAAGCCAAATATCATGGCTAATTATTCATATCACAAAACCTAACAAAATAACTCTAGCCTCTACATGCCATATACCATAAGTACAACTCTCAAAATGGTAACAAAATAGATGTCTGATAGTGTAATTGAGTCACTGATGATTCCTGGATCTGAGCTAGCTTTGCAACACTGTAAAATAGAGAATATTTCACACAGTAAGCTTTGGAGCTTAATAAGTTCGTACCGAATATAATCAACAGTTTATATAATACGAAAACATCAAATAACAAACACTTAGTACTTCACAAATCATCCATCAATGCTATTCCTCACATTTAATATATTCATACAATTTCATCAAGCTTCATACACATAGTATCATTTACCACATAGGTATCGTACATACCTGAACATTCCCGTACTTATTCATTTCATTCTCACCTCTCGTTCAAATACATTAATTCATTCGAAAGTCTTTCCATGCTTTAAGAATTCACACACTTAGTGCTTTAATGGTTAGCCGAAGCTGTAACGATCCCGCACACTTAGTGGCATCTTAATAACCGAAGCTATCTCGGTAGCGCACACGTAGTGCCTCATATAGCCGAAGTTATTCCAAATCAGACACTTAGTGCCGAACATAGTTGATTTATCATCATGCTCAAACCGTAGTCAAATATAAACAATTTATGCATTATCAAAGCATTAAAACATACTTGTAACAACATTTATCATAGACAAACTTAACTCGTACTCAGGATTGATAATTCAGATTGTTTACTCGATAACCTTTGATTTCCCTCGATATAAATCAGATGATCTATATGAATTCAAAACTAACCCTTTTATTCAACAAATCATTCATTAAATCCATATACACATGTTTAGGGCATTTTACAAATTAGCCCTCACATTTTCACATTTTAACACTTTAGTCTCTAATTCATAAAATCACAAAATACACAAATTTTCCTTATACACATGCTGATTCGAATTTTCATAGAGTTCATATAAGCCCACATATTTCATTTATTTCACATTTTAGTCCCCCAATTTCTCATTTTCACAGTTTAGCCCAAATTACTCAGATTTATCAAAAATCCCAATACAAAACACATATATCTATCATCAAGCTTCCATATTTCATCAACTAACAGTATAAAACTCACAAAATCAACAATGGCATAACTCAAAATCATCATCCAAATTAGAAATTTAGACATGGGCCTGATAGAACACAAAGCAACGATCACAAAAACATAGAAATCATCAAAAACGTATCAAAACACGTACCTAAATTCAAGCTCAAAGTGCTGAAACCCTAGCTTGGGTTTTTCTTTTTTTTTCTTTTGATATATTCGGCGAACACATGATAATGAAGCTAAAATTTGTGTTTTGTTTTATTAAATTAACATTAATACATAATTTACTAATATAACCTGTTTCATTTCTTTTAAAAACTACTAAGTAATGTCTAATTTTGTCCATGCATAATTCCAATGATCCATTTACATCTTAAGGACCTTACATTTAAAGAGACATAGCAATTAAACACTTTAACAAACAGCAGACAACTTTTACATTTTACGCGATTAAGTACTTTTTATCAAATTAAGCACACAAACTATCAAATTTTCATACGAAATTTTCACACATACTAATTCACATATAATATGCATGAAAAATAATATTAAAATATTTTTTTGACTCAGATTCATGGTCCCGAAACTACTATTTCAACTAGGGTCTAAACCGGGCTGTTACAACTCTCCTCCCTTAGGGATTTTTGTCCTTGAAAATCTTACCAGTGAATAGATTTGGATATTGTTTTCTCATACCTTATTCGGGCCCCCACGTAGCCTCTTCAACACCGTTTCGATGCCACATCACTTCTTTAACCTCGCGAGCCAAAATTTGGATCGGTTCTTCATCGTAGGTCATATCAGATTGAATCTCAATCTCAGACGGAGAAATCACATGCGAGGGATCAGATTTGTATGGTCGAAGCATCGATACGTGAAAAACATTATGAATCTTTTCTAAATCTGGTGGCAACAACAATCTGTAAGCAACCGGCCCGATACGCTCGGTGATCTCATATGACCCTATGAATTTCGGACTCATTTTGCCTTTTTTACCGAATCGAAGTACTTTCTTCTACGGAGATACTTTCAAAAACACTTTGTCACCAATATCAAATTCAATATCTTTTTGTTTTAAATCTGCATAAGATTTTTGACGATCAGAAGCTATGTTCAAACTATCTCGGATCACTTTTACTTGCTGTTCAGTCTCTTTTATCAAATCAATCCCGTGAATCTTGTCCTCACTGAGCTCAGTCCAATACAAAGGTGTTCGGTATTTGCGACCGTACAAAGCTTCGTAAGGAGCCATTTTGATACTCGATTAAAAACTATTATTATATGCAAATTCAATCAATGGCAAGTATCTTTCCCACGTACCTTCAAACTTCAAACTCAAGAATACAACATCTCAGCATATCCTCGAGTGTCTTAATAATTTATTCGGATTGACCATCTGTCTGTGGGTGAAAAGAAGTGCTAAAGTGTAGTTTCGTACCTAACGTATCTTGCAGTTTCTTTCAAAAGCGTGATGTAAACCTTCGATCTCTATTCGAAACAATAGAAATAGGTACTCCGTGCAATCTCACAATCTGAGAAATGTACAACTCAGCAAGCTTATCAAGTGAATAATCTATATGAATTGGGATAAAATGAGCTGATTTAGTCAATCTATCAACAACAACCCATATTTCATCTTTCTTACTCGGTGTCAGAGGTAAACCCGATACAAAATCTATCGTGATTCTGTCCCATTTTCACTCCAGAATCATAATCGGTTGAAGTAATCCAGACGGAACCTGATGTTCAGCTTTGACCTGCTGAATGATCAAACATTTCGTAACAAAATCTGAAATATCACGTTTCATACTATGCCACCAATAAAGCTATTTCAAATCATTATACATTTTAGTACTACCCGGATGAACAGATAACCGACTACTATGAGCTTCATTTAAAATCATCTGAATCAACTCTGAATTTTTTGGAACACATATTCGAACTCTGAATCTTAAACATCCTTCAGTATCAAATCAGAATTATGAATCAGTATTCAAATCACATTGAGCTCGTTTTGCTAATAATTCATTATGAACCTTCTGTGCATCATAAATCTACTGAATAAATAATGATCTTGTTTTCAACTCAGCTAAAACCAAACCTTCATCAGAAAAAGCTCACTGAGTATTCATCGCACTCAATGCAAACAATGATTTTCGACTTAGAGCATCAGCAACAACATTAGCCTTTCCCATATGGTAATTAATTACAAGCTCGTAGTATTTTAACAACTCTAACCATCTTCGCTGTCGTAAATTCAGATCTTTCTGAGTTATCTAGTATTTTAAAATTTTGTGATCAAAATATACATGGCATTTCTCCCCAAATAGATAGTGGTGCCAAATCTTAAAAGTGAACACAATCATAGCTAATTCAAGGTCATGCGTCGGATAATTCTTTTCACGCGACTTTAGCTGTCTCGAGGCATAAGCCATAACTTTTTCTTATTGCATCAAAACACAACCCAGGCCATTCAACGAAGCATCACTGTAGATCACAAATTCTTTACCCAATTCTGGTTGCACTAATACCGGAGCTTCAGTCAATCGGGCTTTCAATTGATCAAAACTTTTCTGACACTTTTCAAACCAATCAAATTTCACATCTTTCTGAAGCAATTTCGTCAACGAAGTCGCGATCATAGAAAATCCTTTTACAAACCATCGATAATAACCAGCAAGTCCCAGAACACTACGGACTTCAGAAACATTTCTCAGAGGCTTCCAATCCAAAATAGTTGAAATCTTGCTCGGATCGACTCGGATACCAGATGCCGAAACAACATGTCCCAGAAAATCAACTTCTCGTAACCAAAATTCACATTTGCTAAACTTCGCATATAACTGCTTATCTCACAAAGTCTGTAGCACTATCCTTAGATGTTTGACATGCTCAGTTTCATCACGTGAATAAATCAAAATGTCATCGATGAATACAACGAAAACTCTATCTAAATACTGTCTGAAAATTCTGTTCATCAAATCCATAAAAATAACAGGTGCATTTGTTAACCCAAAAGGCATAACCAAAAACTCATAATATCTGTACCTCATTCGGAAAGGAGTTTTCAGAATGTCTAAATCTTTTACTCGTAATTGATAATAACCTTGATAAACCGTAATTTATACATATTTCTATCCCATGCTTAGCACGTTTTATGGATGATTTTTCCTTAAAATTGGTGAATTCGATGCTCCTAATGCCTTAATTTCATTATTTATACTTAGGTGAGCATAGGAGAGTGAAAGAAATGAGAAACGGGCCAAAAACAGAGAAAATGGGCCAACATACGAAATCAACACGGCCTGGACCTCCTCACACGAGTAGACCACATAACCGTGTCAATTTGGCAGAATCGAAGCAAAACTCACACGGGTGGACCACACGCCCGTGCCTATTTAACAGGCTTGACCACGGCCTGAAGTAATCGCACACGGGCATGTCACATCGGCGTGTCCCTGCCGAGACCAAGTTTAGTCCAATTCTGAAAAGGCCAATTTTGAGGGCTCTTAGGCATTTTAAAGCCTATAAATACACCCTAGAGGAGGAGGAAAAAGGACGTAGAGGGGGAAGTACGGAACTACTTAAGGAAAGCCGATTGATCCATCTCAGAAGCCGAATTCATCGTCAAGACTGAAGATCTCCCCTCAATTTCCCTTCAGGAGTTTTGGGTTTTTCTTTATGTTTTGTATTCATTATTCTTCTGCGATGTTTACCTTTTTAGTTATGAACTAAAACCCCTAAATACGTAAGGGGAATGAAACCTAAGACAGATCTTGTTATTATTAGCTGAATTGTATGATAAATATTTGACTTGTTCTTAATTATTTGTTCTTAATTCTTGTTTTGATATTCCAGGATATTGATTCAAGTTAAGCTCTTATTCAAAAGAGGAATAGACCTTGTCTAAGAGTACATTTGTCATAATTAAGTGGAGTTGATTGCGCACCTAGAGATAGGGTGACAAGATTTTGCCGGATTAGGGTGAAACTAATAAGGGGATCCATAGATCGAGTTAATGCAACCCTAGGAAGTTAATTAGAAAGAGATTTCAATTATTCAACCTAGGGTTAAACGTTGTTAGTCTCGAGAGGGATAATAATATAACTTAGGGATTTGTACGGATCAAGTCAAATGAATAAATCGTCCAATTTAGAGTCAAATAACAAGTGAAGTCTAGGTGGATTTTTCCCTAGGTATTGTCTTAATTCAATCATTTTTCCAAAAGTAATTCTCCAATTCTATTTTCTGTGAATTCTTAGTTTAGTTAATTAGTTAGTTAAAACAAACCCCATTATTCTTAGGCTAGATAATAAAAAGACAGTCATTACTAGTACTTTTAGCTCCTTTGGGTTTGACAATCCGGTCTTGCTAAAGCTATACTACTGTTCGATAGGTACACTTGCCTTCATCGTGATAATAGTTAGTTTGAAGAACGATTCATTATAAATATTTAAAACTTGTGATGAATATCACGTATCAAGTTTTTGTTGCCGTTGCCGGGGAACTAAGATATTAGGAAGACTTGATTTTTATTACTTTAGCCATTTCCTTTTACTTCAATTTAAATTTTATTCTAATTTTTATTCCTAATTCTTCTTTTTCCCTTTTTATGGCAGGTTCTTATAGTTTATGACTAGAAAAAACCCGTCAGGACCATTACATTTTGACAGTGAGATCAATCGCATAGTTCGCAGAAACCAAAGAGAAATAAGGCGAAACTTAAGATACACAGAGAACGAGAAAGAGGATGATATTCAAACCACAACCAAGGAGATGGCTGAAAACCAAGAAAATCCACTACCTCCTGCAATTGTTGTTAATCAAAATCATACTCCACTCACTATGTATGATTTTGCTAAACCTAATTTAACAGGAACTGAGTCAAGTATAGTTAGACCAACTATTGCTGCAAATAATTTTGAACTAAAACATAACACAATTCAAATGATACAACAGTTCGATCAGTTTGATGGTTTGCAGGACGAGGATCCCAACGCTCACTTGGGAAATTTCCTAGAATTTTACGATACCTTTAAAATCAATGCCATACGTCTTCGGTTGTTTCCCTTTTCATTAAGGAATCAGGCTAAACAATGGCTGAACTCGTTACCATGAGGGTCAATCACTACTTGGGAACAAATGACTGAAAATTTTTTATTAAAATATTTTTCACTGGCTAAAACAGCCAAATTACGTAATGATATCTCTTCTTTTGTGCAGATAGATTTAGAAACACTCTACGATGCATGAGAGAGATACAAGGACCTTTTGAGAAGGTGCCCTCACCATGGGTTACCACTTTGGCTACAAGTTCAAACGTTCCATAATGGCCTGAATCTTTCGACTCGATAGATGATTGATGTAGCTGCTAGAGAACTCTTATGAATTTATTGAAGAGATGTCACTGAATAATTATCAGTGGCAAGTTATGAGAACAAAGCCGATGAAAGCAGTCGGTGTTTTCAACCTCGACACGGTTACTATGCTATCTAACCAAGTAGAACTCTTAAATAAAAAGATTGATGGTTTGTGTGGTTCTACTTAGGTACATCTAGTGATGAGGTGCGATTCGAATAGAGGAGGAGCATGCACAGAATATCAACCCTTCAACCCTAGCATTGAGGAGGAACAAGTCCAATATATGGGTAACAATAACTCTAGATCCCAAAATAACCCATATAGTAACATTTATAATGCAGGTTGGAGGAACCATCCTAATTTCTCGTAGGGAGGTCAAGGAAATCAAAGGCCATAACATCCTCCGGGTTTTCAACAACCACCTTACCAACAAGAAAAGAAGCTGAACCTTGAGGAGATGCTGACCATCGCTGTCGGAAACTCGTTTTCAGAATACTGAGACAGCACTCAAAAATCAACAAGCATCAATCCAGGGGCTCGAAACTCAGATTGGACAACTCGCTAAGTTAATTTCCGAACGACCACAAGGTAGCCTACCAAGCAACACTGAATCTAACCCAAGAGAGCAACTCAACGCAATTTCCATTCAATATGAGGAAGGTTTAGTGGCAAAACCAATGCCAGAATCGATGGTAAGCGAAGGTAAGAATGAGGTAGGCCAAAACAAACAAAAATTGGTAAGTACAGAATATAAACCTCTTGTGCCATACCCCAATGCGACAAGGAAAAACCACTCAGATGAACAATTTGGTAAATTCCTTAAACTCTTAAAAAAATTACATATTAATTTACCTTTTATTGAAGCTTTATCACAGATGCCAAACGCAATGAAATTTTTAAAGGAGCTTTTAGCAAATAAGTGAAAGTTGGACGAGGCGTCGCATGTGTAGTTAAACGCAGTTTGCTCGGCCATTCTCCAAAATAAACTACCCAACAAACTAAATGATATAGGGATTTTTACGATTCCTTGCTTAATTGGTAGTTTAGAAGTTAATTATGCATTGGCTGATCTAGGGGCTAGTATCAATGTCATGCCTTACAAAATGTTTAAGCAACTAGGTCTCGGGAAACCCAAACAGACTAGGATGAGCATTCAATTAGTAGATAAAACTATAAGATTCCCTAGAGGTATTATTGAAGATGTGCTAGTTAAAATCAATAAATTTATATTTCCCGTTGACTTTGTTGTTTTAGACATAGAAGAGGATAGCAACACTCCCTTAATCCTAGGAATGCCCTTTTTAGCAACTGTTAAAACCATCATTAATGTTGGCACAGGTGAACTCACACTCCAGGTGGGAGACAAAACAATCACCTTTCAAGCTTGTAATTTTGGCAACACATCAGGAATTGAAGGTGATCATTTAACCCATTCTACTAAAACTAACAATATGGTGCAACCTATTTTGTAGGAAATGAGTTTGAAGGAAGTACATGAGCCATTTTCAAGCAATAGTAGAGGACCTATTCATGAAGAACGAAGGCTACAAATTGAGGAGCTAGATGAATGGCGGACACATAAAACAAGAACATACGATAAACCAAAACTACGCCAGAACAAGCTCAATACCTTTCCAAATCAACTTAAGGTTGGAGATAAAGTTTTATTAGATGCCGCAGATCCTCACATTGTCACAGCCAAATCGAATGAAGAAATTCGTCTTACGGTACTTAGCATTTTTCTATTTGGTACAGTCGAGGTAAGTCATCCTAAGTTCGGCACTTTTAAGGGAAACAATACTTGCCTAAAACCTTATTTTGGTGAGATTCATAGTAGGAATGAGGAGTATAAACTCCTCGAACCACCATGACCATTCAATGGAGAGGTAAGTCGAGCTTAAACTATAAATAAACGCTTCTCGAGAGGCAACCCGAGCACTAACTATATTAACTTCTTTAAATTTTAGTGTTTAACACCTAACTTACTAACGGAGCTCTTGAATATAGATTTACCACACAGACACGGCCAAGCACACGGGTGTGCTTAGGACCGTATGGAAACAGGGCAAAGATTTTCCCCAGCACGGGCTACGATAAATCGCCACGATCGTGCGGCATGGTCGTGGTCGAACTTGCCAAAACAACACGGGCATGCAACACGCCCGTGCCTTGAAATTGTGCTGAGCCTATCAAATTAACACGGGTGTGGGCCTACATACACGGGCGTGGGAGAAGCGAACGAAGACAGACATGATCGTGTGCACCCACACGCCCAAGGAATAGGGGCGTGGGCAAAATGTCAGATGCGCCCAAATTCAAAATTCGTGAATCACACGGGCAAAAATTGGGAACATGGGTGTGCCCCACGACCGTGTGCCCCAATTTCTCTATAAACACCTATTATCTATTTTAGCTTTATCTTTATATTTTGAAATTACTTTTTATTTCCTGTTAACACTATTTTATCTTGAGTTTTTACAATTTTTATTTTTCACTATTTCATTACGAGTAAATATGCTTCATTATATTTCCTAAAGAGTTCCTGATTTTATCATAGTCATAAAGAGCTCCAAAGCTCATCATCAAACAGGAACTAAAAAACTCCAACGGCGCAGGACTTGTGGACTAATGAACCTCTACCACCACTAGAGTGTCCTCCTCCACTCTCATCATTGCCTTGGTCGATTATTCTCCATAACTCCAATTCAAGGAGTCCATTCATTATTTAGGAAGTTTCACCTCTCTCCCTCTCTTATGACTATATATTTATACTTTTCAATATATCTATCTTTGTACATTGAGGGCAATGTACATCTTAAGAGTGGGGGGTTTTCATATCATCATTAGAAATCCCTGAATTTTGTCTTATTCTCATGTGAATCACTCATATCACTATTAGAATAAACTTTAATTAATTTATGATTTTTATTGATATATCTTGAATTAAAACATAGGCATTTATGCATTGATTGTTTACACTTTAAGACATTAGGGAATCAAGCATGATAAGTTGATTTTTGAAGAATTAAAAAACTTTTAGGTACAACCCCCAAGTTTAGGTATTATTTTGAGTTGAAATTCACCAGTTTAAACATCAAAAAGCTATAATTTTTGTGAGATCTTGAGCCTTTAGAGCATCTATTATTTCTTTCATGCTCACTTTCATTATGAGTGCGTCAGTATTGAATTGTTATTCTAGAACTTGCTTGATTATGCATGTCAAGACCACACCATTTGATTTGATATGTCAAAATGAGAAAGGAACTTAGGTTTAACCCACCACTCCATAAAAGCCTACCTTCACAATTAACCCTTAGTGAACCCCCTTGAGCCTAACAACCCATTCATTAATTTACCCTTAATATTAACCAATAACTCATTATTTTTGAAATCCCTAAATTAATTTGATCCCATTTTTGTTGAGATTTGAGTTGGCATAGTTGCTTAGCTATGTTTTATTCTATTTTGTAATTTGACTTGTTCTGAAAAATATATACATATACTTGTATACATATTAGTAGTAGTGATCTTCTGAGCTAAAGAAGTTAAATTCCATATTTTGAGAAAAAGCTCTGTTGTATGCAATTGATGACTAATCATTTTTCTAGTTAGGCAATTTTTCAATTCAATCTCGATTCTAACCTTTTCTTTCAGCTTATGACCACACCCTCTAACCAAAGCCACGTTACAACCCTCTAAAGACCTTTTGATTGATGTTTAATCTCAATTTATAGTGGTGGAGATTTGATTTTTATGTAAGCCTATGGTAATGACTTTTCATTATTGACTATTGAGTGCTTCATTTATTATCCTTAAACACCTCGAGTGATTTGAGTGAATCTTTAGTGAGGATGTGAAAATCTGTGATATTTTGAGTCGAAGGTAACTACTTAGATGAGGGGAGACACCTATGCTTTCATGATAAAATACTCAACTTGGAATGTTTGAAACTTTGATGTTCTTTCAGTTGAATTTTCAATGTATTATTGCCTATGGATTATTTTGAGATATTATCGATAGAAATTATAAGTTGATAAGAATTTATTTTGATTATGAGTTTAGGATTTTGCTTGAGGACAAGCAAATGCTTAAGTGTGGGGGTATTTGATAAACCGTAATTTATACATAGTTATATCCCATGCTTAGCACATTTTATGGATGATTTTTCCTTAAAATTGGTGAATTCGATGCTCCTAATGCCTTAAGATCATATTTTATACTTAAGTGAGCATAGGAGAGTGAAAGGAACGAGAAACGGGCCAAAAACGGAGAAACTGGGCCAACGTATGAAATCAACACGGCCTGGACCTACTCACACGGGCAGACCACACGGCCGTGTCAATTTGGCAGAATCGGAGCATGACTCACATGGGTGGACCACAAGCTCGTGCCTATTTAACAGTCTTGACCCCGGCCTGAAGTAATCGCACACAGGCGTGTCACACGGTCGTGTCCCTGCCGAGCCCAAGTTTAGTCCAATCTGGAAAAGGCCAATTTTGAGGGCTCTTAGGCATTCTAAAGCTTATAAATACACTCTAGAGGATGAGGAAAACAGACATAGAGGAGGAAGCAGGGAACTACTCAAGGAAAGCCGACTGATCCATCTCAGAAGCCGAATTCATCATCAAGACTGAAGATCTCCCCTCAATTTCCCTTCAAGAGTTTTGGGTTTTTCTTTATGTTTTGTATTCATTATTATTTTGAGATGTTTACCTTTTTACTTATGAACTAAAACCCCTAAATACCTAAGGGGAATGAAACCTAAGACAAATCTTGTTATTATTATCTGAATTGTATGATAAATATTTGACTTGTTCTTAATTATGTGTTCTTAATTCTTATTTTGATATTCCAAGATATTGATTCAAGTTAAGCTCTTATTCAGAGGAGGAATAGACCTTGTCTAAGAGTACATTTGTCATAATTAAGCGGAGTTGATTGCGCTCCTAGAGATAGGGTGACAAGATTTTGCCGTATTAGGGTGAAACCTAATAAGGGGATCATAGATCGAGTTAATGCAACCCTAAGAAGTTAATTAGAAAGAGATTTCAATTATTCAACCTAGGGTTAGACATTGTTAGTCTCGAGAGGGATAATAATATAACTTAGGGATTTCTACGGATCAAGTCAAATGAATAAATCGTCCGATTCAAAGTTAAATAACAAGTGAAGTCTAGGTGGATTTTTCCTTAGGTATTGTCTTAATTCAATCGTTTTTCCAAAAGTAATTCCCCAATTCTATTTTCCATGGATTCTTAGTTTAGTTAATTAGTTAGTTAAAACAAACCCCATTATTCTTAGGCTAGAAAATAAAAAGACAATCATTACTAGTACTTTTAGTTTCTTAGGCAGAGGATATTTGTTCTTGATTGTCACTTTGTTCAACTGACGATAATCAATCACATTCTCATCATGTCTCTTTCTTTTTCACAAACAGAATAGGTGCACCCCAAGGTGAGAAACTCGATCTTGTGAATCCTCTATCGGTTAATTCTTGCAACTGAGACTTTAACTCTTTTATCTCAGTCGGAGGCATTCTATACGGAGCTATTGAAATCAGAGTCATTCCCGGTATTAACTCAATGCCAAATTCAACTTGTCGAATTAGAGGTAATCCTGGAAGTTCTTCAGGAAACAAATCAGGGAATTCACAGACAACAGGCACTGATTCAACTTTCTTTTCTGATACTTTTGAATCAATCACATAAGCAAAGTAAGCTTTACAACCCTTTCTCACAATACTCAGAGCTTTCATTGACGAAATCATAGCTGGTAACCCATTCAAATCACTAGATTCAATTTGGACTATTTCATCATTCTTGCATCTCAAATCAATAGTTTTCCATTTGCAGTTCACAACAACATCATGCAATGTTAGCCAATACATACCCAGGATTATGTCAAACTCATCAAATGGTAACAACATCAAATCGGTTGGAAAGTAATTATCCTGTATCATCAACAGATAATTCTTGCACACTTTATCAACCGATATACTCTAATTATAAATTTAGTAGACTCTATAGACAAAGTCTTACTGGATACTAAATTCACACATATATGCGAATGAGTAGACCCTGGATCTATCAATGCAATAACTTTAGTATCATAAAGAGTAATAGTACTGGTAATAACATCTGGAGATGACGCTTCTTTGCGTGCTCGAATAGCGTAGGCTAGTGCAGGTGCTTTAGCATCAGATCTTGCTATAGTGTCTTGCATCACACCTCTACCATCACTCACATTTCCCGCACTTCTCGGTGGTCTACCTCTAACTGCAGTGTTACTCGGCCTCATATTCTGAACATTATCTTTTTCAACTAACTCTGGGTAATCTTTTATAAAATGATCTCGTGAACAACAACTGTAACAAGCTTGATTATTACATTTTCCCCAACAATCTACAAAATGCCGTCTTCCACATTGTTGACACTCAGGCTTTACATCCTTTTTATTACCAACACCTGATACTGAGGTAGTTTGAGCTTTAGGGTTGGTATATTGCTTTCCATGATCTCTATTCTGATATCCCGTTGAAGCTATCGATCGATCAATAAAATATTTAGATTTCTTTGTTGAGGAATGATAAGTTTTATTCATTGATCTCTTTCTCGAATCTCTAGCTTCTAAATAAGCTTTTCTCTTGTCTTTGCTGAGATCCTCAGCTTTACAGACCCTTTCAACCAATACTACGAATTTTTTCAGTTCAAGTATCCCGACTAACAGTTTTATGTCTTCATTCAATCCATCAACAAATATTTTACATATGATCTCTTCGTTAGACACGTATTCTCAAGCATACTTGCTTAAACGTACAAATTCTCTTTCGTATTCTGTTACAGTCATTTGGCCTTGTTTCAACTCCAGAAACTCTTTATTTTTTTGATTGAGGAATCTTTGACTTATATACTTCTTCTGGAACTCGGTCTGAAATAATTCCCAGGTAACTCGTTCTCTAGGAATCACCAATGTCAACATTTTTCCCCAGTGATATGTATTATCTCTAAACAAAGATACTGCACATTTAATACATTCTTCTGGAGTACAGGACAATTTACCGAATACTCAGATAGTGTTTTCAAGCCAGAACTCAGCTCTCTCGGCATCATTGTCAACTGTAGCCCGAAACTCTTCAGCACCATGTTTACGAATCTTATCAACAAGTGGCTTACTCAATCGAATAAGATCTATTACTTGTGCCACAACCGGGACTTGTAGAGGAACAGGTGGGGGTGAAGGTTGTTGAACAGCCAGATTCATTCGTATGAATTCTGTGAACCACTCAGTCATCGTTTGGAAGAAGGCTTGCTTAGCCTCTCCTCCCTCACTACTAGATATTGGCCTAGATTCGGCCGGTGCTGCCCCTTGAGCGGGAAGAGGCGCATTGCTCTCAACATCATCAGTTATCGCTCGTTTGGGATCCATTAGCTATATGAAAAACACATTTTAACTGTCAGTAATCATCACACTATCACAATTCATATATATGACATATATAGCTAGACTCTCACATGCTATGTTAGTCCTAGAATCGACTAAACCGTAGCTTTGATACCAATCAAATGTAACACCCCTAACCCATATCCGTCACCGGAATAGGGTAAAGAGGTATTACCAGACACAGTGAAACATTTCACATTCATTTAATAAACATCATAGCATCATGGTTATACATCATTATAGAGTCCCTTACATAGGTCAACAAGACCTTAAACGTACTTTAGAAAGGTGTCGGGACTAAACCGAGCACATAAAAAATTTTTCAAGACTTAAACATTTTCAAAGTTATACAGGTCACATGCCCATGTGAACAGGCCGTATGCCTTACGAGCATGTTTAAGGGACACGGGCATGTCATTGATGTGTAAGGGACACGGGCCATAGACACGAGCATGTGTTAGGCCATGTAAAAACCCATGTAGGTTCGAATTTAAAATTTAATTCACATTGGCATGGGATACGAGTGTGTCCCTAGATGCTTAGGCCATGTGTGTCACACGAGCCATTAGCACGGCCATGTTATAATGACCACACGGGCATGTTGCCCTTTCACATGGGCGTGTGCCCTGTTTTAAGGGTTATTTATCTAAAGTTAGTTAAAGGACCCGGGTTGGTCCCGAATGGTTTCCAATGGAGCTGTTGGGCCTTTGTAGGACCATATTAAGAAGTTTAGACAAAGTTTGAAAAAGGTTTTAGTTTGACGGAGTCTTAATGATATCGAAATGATTGTATGCATGTGATTAAGTACGGTAATGCCTCGTATCCCATCCTGGCGTAGGGCTCGGGTGTGGGGTGTTACATTTAATGGTATCAGAGCTATAGTTTAGTCTGTTCTTAGACTAACCTAGTGTGTGTACGAGTCTAGCTATACATGTCATAGATAAATTGTGATAGTGTGATGGCTCCTGATTTTGTTATTATGTTTTCTTATAGTAATGGATCTCGATTGAACTATGGAAGACGATGTAGAAAGTAATACACTGACTCCTACTAAAAGAACAGTGCCATCCGATAATCGACCTCCCATGGTTAGTTAGGGAGGGGGAGAAGGGGCACGGGAAGCCTTTGTCCACATGATGAATGAATGGTACATGGAGTTCATTCGAGCGAACCCGAATGTTCAACCCCCTTCACCTCCTCCTGTTCCTCAACCTGTCCTTGTAGCACCCCAGAGTATGGATTTTGTGAGATTAAATTGACCCCTAGTGGACAAGATCCGAAAGCATGGAGCTGAGGAGTTCCGTGCTAATAAAGATGATGATCCCGAAAGAGCAGAGTTCTGGCTTAAGAATACCATCAGGGTATTCGATGAATTATATTATACCTCCAAAGAATGCTTGAAGCATGCCATATCCTTGTTGAGGGACTTGGCATACCCCTGGTGGAAAATGTTAGTTTCAGTAGTACCTCACGAGAGAGTCACATGGAAATTCTTCCAAGAAGAATTTCGGAAGAAATATATTAGTGAGAGATTCATGGATCAAAAGCGTAAGGAGTTTCTTGACTTGAAGCAAGGCCGCATGACGGATACTGAATATGAATGGGAGTTCATCAAACTTAGTAAGTATGCTTGGAGTGTGTGTCCTCCAAAGCTAAGATGTGTCGAAGGTTTAAGGACGAACTTAATAAGGATATTAGGTTGTTAGTGGGCATCCTTGAATTGAAGGAGTTTGTAGTGCTTGTTAATCGGGCATGTAAAACTGAGAAGTTGATTAAGGAAAAGAAGAAAACCGAGGCTGAGACTAGAGATGCAAGGTAGAGGCATGCAAGCAAGTCATTTCCATCTCAGTCTAAGAAACCTAGAGACGTTTACTCTCATTCTGAGGTGTCAGCCGGACACTCGTACAAAGATTGTAAGAAGCAAGATTTGGGTTTTAAATCTCGGGCTACATCAGTGGCTAGCATGGGCTATGTCAGATCTTCTTGACTAGAGTGCTGGCATTGTGGTGGAAGTCATTTCGGCAAGTGTAGAATGAACGATGGATCCTGTTTTCGATGTGGTTCTCGAGATCGTTTTATCAAGGGTTGCCCCAAGAGGAACGAGAAAGAAAAATTTCAAACTGTAAGGCCAAGTGGCACAAATTCTAAAGGAAGACCTTAGAGGAATGTCGAATTGAGGCTAGCAGCAAGAATGTGACGAGAGACACCACAGTGAGATCAGAAGCTAGAACTCCGGCTAGAACCTACGCCATACGTGCGCGTGAATATGCATCTTCTCCTGATGTGATCACCGGTACATTCTCTATGATAATACTGTTATTACTTTGATTAACCTTGGATCTACTCACTCGTATGTGTGCATGAAATTGGTGTCTAGCATGAACATACCTGTTTAGTCTACAGAGTTTATGATTAAGGTGTCAAACCCTCTAGGCAAGCATTTCATAGTCGATAATGTATGCAAGAAATGTCTTTTGATACTTAAAGGTCACTATTTTTCGGCCGATTTGATGTTGTTACCATTCAATGAGTTTGGTGTCGTTTTGGGTATGGACTGGTTGACACTCCATGATGCTGTAGTAAATTGTAGGCAAAAGGATATTAAATTGAAATGTGAAAATGGTGAAACTCTTTGGGTTAAATCAGATGAACCGGAGAACTTCCCTATTGCGATATCCTCAACGCTGCCAAAAAATGTTTGAGGAAAGGTTGTGAGGCTTATTTGGCTTTTGTAATGAATACTAAGGAGTCTGAGTTAAGGGTTGATTCAGTTCCAGTTGTAAGTGAATATGTGATAAATCGTAATTTATACATATTTCTATCCCATGCTTAGCACATTTTATGGATGATTTTTGCTTCAAATTGGTGAATTCGATACTCCTAATGCCTTAATTTCATATTTTATACTTAGGTGAGCATAGGAGAGTGAAAGGAACAAGAAACTGGCCAAGAACGGAGAAAATGGGCCAACTTATAAAATGAACACGGCTTGGATTTCCTCACACACGATAACCACACGGCCGTGTCCCTTTGGCAAGGTTAAAGCACGATTTACACGGGTAGATCACACGCCCATACCCATTTAACAGCCTTGACCACGGCCTTAAGCAATTGCACACGGGCGTGTCCCTGCCAAGCCCAAGTTTAGTCCAGTTCAGAAAAGGCCAATTTTGAGGGCTCTTAGGCATTCCAAAGCCTGCTTAAACACTTGCGGAGGCACTTAGACATGAGACGGAGAGGAGGAAGCAATGAATTGCTCAAGGAAAGCCGATCGATCCATCTTAGAAGCCGAATTCACCATCAAGACTGAAGATCTCCCTTCAAATTCCCTCAGGAGTTTTGGGTTTTCTTATGTTTTGTTATTTTTATTCTTTTGAGATGTTTTCTTTCATTAGTATGAACTAAAACCCCTAAATACCTAAGGGGGATGAAACCTAAGACGGATCTTGTTATTATTATCTGAATTGTATGATAAATATTTGACTTGTTCTTAATTATGTTTTCTTAATTCTTGTTTTGATATTCTAGGATATTGATTCAATTTAAGCTCTTATTCAGAGGAGGAATAGACCCTATCTAAGAGTAAATTTGTCATAATTAAGAGGAGTTGATTGTGCACCTAGAGATAGGGTGACAAGATTTTGCCGGATTAGGGTGAAACCTAATAAGGGGATCCATAGATCGAGTTAATGCAACCTAGGACAATAATTAGAAAGAGATTTCAATTATTCAATCTAGGGTTAGACGTTGTTAGTCTCGAGAGAGATAATAATATAACTTAGGGATCTCCATGGAACAAGTTGAATGAATAAATCGTCCGATTCAGAGTCAAATAACAAGTGAAGTCTAGGTGGATTTTTTCTTAGGTATTGTCTTAATAAATCGAGTTTTCCAAAAAGTATTTTCCTCAAATTTCTTTTCTGTGATTTCTTAGTTTTGTTAATTAGTTAGATAAACAAAATCCTTTTATTTTTTAGGCTAGAAAATAAAAAGAAAGTTGATACTAGTACTTTTAGTTCCTTTGGGTTCGATAATCTGGTCTTGCTAAAGCTACACTACTGTTTAATAGATACACTTGCCTTCATCGTGATAATAGTTAGTTTCAGGAAAGATTCATTATAAATATTTAGAACCTGTCACGAATATCACGTATCAGGTTTTTGGTGCCGTTGCTGGGGAACTAAGATATTAGGATCACTCGATTTTTATTACTTTAGTCATTTTACTTTTATTGCAATTTAAATTTTTATTTTATTTTCTAATTCTTCATTTATTTTCTTCTGACAGGTTTTCTAGTTTATGACCAAAAGAAACCCATCAGGACCATTACTTTTTGACGGTGAGATCGACTACACAGTTCGCAGGAACCAAAGAGAAATAAGGCGAAGCCCAAGATACACAGAGGATGAGCAAGAGGACGATACTTCAACCACAACCGATGAGATGGTTGAAAGCCAAGAAAATCCGCTACCTCCTGTGATTGCTGCTGATCCAGTAAAGCCATAATTTTTGTGAGATTTTGAGCCCACTTTTATTGTTGCTTTGAGTGCGTCAGTATTGAATTGTTATTCTAGAACTTGCTTGATTATGCATGTCAATACCACACCATTTGAGTTGATATGTCAAAATGATAAAGGCACTTAGGTTGAACCCACTCACTCTACAAAAGCCTACCTTCATAATTAACCCTTAGTGGACCCCTTTGAGCCTAACAAACCATTAATTGATTTACCCTCAATATTAACCCATAAACCATTATTATTAAAATCCCCTAATTTGATCCCTATTTTTGTCGAGATTTGATTTGAACTAATTGCTTAGCTATGTTTGCTCTTCTATGTAGCTGACTTGTTCCTAAAAAAATAAAAAATTCATACTTACATATTAGTAGTAATTCGGTATTGTTGAGCCGTAGTATCTAAATTCCATCTTTTGAGAAGAAGCTCACTTGTACTCAATTGATGGTTAATTAATTTTTCTAGATAAGCAATTCCTCAATTCAATCTCGATTCTAACCTTTTCTTTCAGCTTGTGACCACACCCCCTAACCAAAGCCACGTTACAACCTTCTAAATAGCTTTTGATTGATTTTTCATCTCAATTTATAGTGGTGGAGATTTTATTTTCATGCAAGCCTATGGTAATGACTTTTCATTATTGACTATTGAGTGCTTCATTTATTGTACTTAAACACCTCGAGTGACTTGAGTGAATCTTTAGTGAGGATATGAAACTCTGTAATATTTTGAATCAAAGGTAATTACTTAGATGAGGGGAGACACCTATGTTTTCATAATAAAAGGCTCAACTTGGAATGTTTGAAACTTTGATGTTCTTTCAGTTGAATTTTCAATGTATGATTACCTATGGATTATTTTGAGATATTATCGATAGAAATTATAAGTTGAGAAGAATTTATTTTGATTATGACTTGAGGATTTTGCTTGAGGACAAGCAAATGCTTAAGTGTGGGGGTATTTGATAAACCGTAATTTATACATATTTATATCCCATGCTTAGCACATTTTATGGATGATTTTTCCTTAAAATTGGTGAATTTGATGCTCCTAATGCCTTAATTTCATGTTTTATACTTAGGTGAGCATAGGAGAGTGAAAGGAACGAGAAACAGGCCAAAAATAGAGAAAATAGGCCAACGTACGAAATCAACACGGCCTGGACTTCCTCACACGGGCAGATCACACGGCCGTGTCCCTTTGGCAAGGTCAAAGCACGATTTACACGGGTAGATCACACGTGCCCCTTTAACAGCCTTGACCACGGCCTTAAGCAATCACTCACGGGCATGTCACACGAGCGTGTCCCTGCCTAGCCTAAGTTTAGTCCAATTCGAAAAAGGCCAATTTTGAGGGCTCTTAGGCATTCCAAAGCCTATTTAAACACCTGAGGAGGCACTTAGACAGGGGACGGAGAGGAGGAAACAAGGAATTACTCAAGGAAAGTCGATCGATCCATCTCTGAAGTTGGATTCACTATCAAGACTGAAGATCTCCCTTCAAATTCCCTTAGAAGTTTTGGGTTTTCTTATGTTTTGTTATTTTTATTCTTTTGAGATGTTTTCTTTCATTAGTATGAACTAAAACCCCTAAATACCTAAGAGGGATGAAACCTAAGATGGATCTTTTTATTATTATCTGAATTGTATGATAAATATTTGACTTGTTCTTAATTATGTGTTCTTAATTCTTGTTTTGATATTCCAGGATATTGATTCAAGTTAAGCTCTTATTCAGAGGAGGAATAGACCCTGTCTAAGAGTAAATTTGTCATAATTAAGCGGAGTTGATTGCGCGCCTAGAGATAGGGTGACAAGATTTTTTCGGATTAGGGTGAAACCTAATAATAGGATCCATAGATCGAGTTAATGCAACCCTAGGGCGTTAATTAGAAAGAGATTTCAATTATTCAATCTAGGGTTAGACATGGTTAGTCTCGAGAGAGATAATAATATAACTTAGGGATCTCCACGGAACAAGTTGAATGAATAAATCGTCTGATTCAGAGTCAAATAACAAGTGAAGTCTAGGTGGATTTTTCCTTAGGTATTGTCTTAATCAATCGAGTTTTCCAAAAAGTATTTTCCTCAAATTTCTTTTCTGTGATTTTTCCTTAGGTATTGTCTTAATCAATTGAGTTTAGTTAATTAGTTAGATAAACAAAACCCTTTTATTTTTTAGGCTAGAAAATAAAAGGAAAGTTGATACTAGTACTTTTAGTTCCTTTGGGTTCCATAATCCGGTCTTGCTAAAGCTATACTACTGTTCGATAGGTATACTTGCCTTCATCGTGATAATAGTTAGTTTCAAGAACAATTCATTATAAATATTTAAAACCTGTCACAAATATCACGTATCAATATGTGGATGTATTTCTAGAAGAATTGCCTGGGTTACCCCCTAACAAAGAAGTTGAATTTGGTATAAAGCTAATGCCAGGGACAATGCCTATTTTGATTGCTCCATATCGAATGGCTCCGACTGAGTTGAAAGAACTAAAGTCATAATTACAAGAGTTGACCGACAAAGGTTTTGTGAGACCAAGCTTTTCACCATCGGGTGCTCCGGTTTTATTTGTGAAAAAAAGGATGGATCTGTGAGGTTGGGCATAGATTACTGGCAGTTAAATAAGATGACAGTCAAGAATAAATATCCGTTACCACGGATTGATGACTTGTTTGATCAATTGTAAGGAGTAGCATGGTTTTCTAAGGTAGACTTGAAATCTGGCTACTACCAACTGAGAGTTAAAGGCAGATGTGCCTAAGCTGCTTTTAGGACGAGGTATGGTCACTACGAGTTCCTCGTCATGCCTTTTGGCTTAACAAATGCTCCCATCGCATTTATGGATTTAATGAATAGAATATTTCAGCCATATTTAGATAAGTTTATGGTTGTATTTATCGATGATATTCTAATATATTCTAGGGATAAGGTAAAACATGCCGAACACTTGAAAACCGTTCTGTAGACTCTGAGAGACAATCAGTTATATGCCAAGTTTAGTAAGAGTGCATTTTGGCTTTGAGAAGTCAGATTTTTGGGTTACATTGTCTCGAGTGATGGCATTAGGGTTGATCCCAGCAAGGTTTCTGCTATTGTTGAATGAAAGCCACCAAAGAATGTGACCAAGGTTAGAAGCTTTTTGGGTTTTGCTGGTTATTACAGGCAATTTGTAAAGGACTTCTCTATGATTGCTACTCCCATAACGAGGTTACTGCAAAGAGAAGTTAAGTTTGAATGGTCGAATATGTGTCAGCAGAGTTTCAAGAAGTTGAAGAAGTTGTTGACTGAGGCTTCAGTATTAGTACAATCCGAATCAGGAAAAGAGCTCATGATTTATAGCGATGCTTCTCTAAATGGTTTAGGATACGTACTTATGCAAGAAGGAAAGGTTATAGCTTATGCTTGGAGACAATTGAAACCTCACGAGAAGAATTATCCAACACATGACCTAGAGTTAGCAGCCATAGTGTTTACCTTTAAGATCTAGGAGCATTATTTGTTCGGAGAGATATGCCACGTATACACCGATCATAAAAGTCTTAAGTACTTGATGACTTAGAAGGATTTAAATCTGAGACAATGGAGGTGGTTGGAATTATTTAAGATTATGAACTAATTATCGACTACCATCCAGGTAAGGTGAACGTGGTCGCAGATGCATTGAGTAGAAAATCATTATTTACACTAAGAGCAATGAACGCCCAATTGGCCTTGTCAGTGGATGGTTCAATTCTAGTTGAGTTAAAAGCTAGACCGACATTTTTCCAAGAAATTTGTGAAGTTCAGATGAGTGACAGTGAATTGCTAGCCAAGAAAACACAGTGTGAATCAGGTGTTGAATTGGATTTTTGGATTGATTCCGATGGTTGCTTGAGGTTCCGGGGTAGGATTTGCGTTTCTAAGGACACTGGGTTGATTCAGAAAATTTTACTTGGGGCACATAGTGGTTGTTTGTCAATACACCTCAGAAGTACAAAAATGTATAATGATATGAAGAAAATGTATTGGTGGCTTGGGATGAAAAGGGACATTTCAAATTTTATGTCAAAAAGCTTAGTATGCCAACAAGTGAAAGCCAAACACCAAGTACCTTCGGGTTTACTCAACCAATCATGGTCCCCGAGTGGAACTGGGATCTGATTACTATGGACTTTGTACGGGTTTGTCGATAACTCTGAGGAAGAAAGATGCCATATGGGTTGTGGTTGATCAACTGACAAAGTCAACTCACTTTATCCCAGTGCGAACGGACTTTTCACTTGATAAGCTAGCCGACTTATATATTTTCGAGATTATGAGGCTTCATGGAGTTCTTTTGTCGATTGTTTCGGATAGGAACCCAAGGTTTACTTCGAGATTTTAGAAGAAGTTGCAACAAGCATTGAGGAAAAAGTTAAATTTTAGCACAACTTTCTACCCGCAAACCGACGGTCAGTCGGAGAGAGTAATTCAGATCCTTAAGGATACATTGCATTGTTGTGTTTTGGAATTCCAAGGCAGTTAGGAAAAGTATATACTGCTGGTCGAATTTTCCTACAATAATAGCAATCAGTCGAGTTTGAAAATTGCACCTTACGAAGCTTTGTATGGGCGTAAATGTCGAACGCCCTTGTATTGGACTGAGCTTAGAGAGAGTTGGATTCACGGGGTCGACTTAGTCAAGGAGATTGAAGAAAAAGTTAAGGTGATTCGTGATTGTTTAAAGGCCACTTCGGATAGACAGAAGTCCTATGCGGATTTGAAACGAAAGGAAAATAAATTCCAGGTTGGCGATAAAGTATTTTTGAGAGTGTCTCATTGGAAAAAGGTTCTTAGATTCGGTAAAAAAAGTAAATTGAGTCCGCGTTTTATCAGACCTTATGTGGTGATAGAGAAAATAGGGCCGATAGCTTACTAGTTAGCCTTACCATCAGAATTGGAAACGATCCACGACGTGTTCCATGTGTCCATGTTACGTTGATACTGCTCTGACCCTTCACATGTGATTTCTCTGACTGAAGTGGAGATCAGATCGGACATGTCTTATGGTGAGGAAACCCATTAATATTCTAGCTCAAGAAGTTAAACAATTAAGGAATAAGAGCATCCCCCTTGTGAAAGTGTTATGGGAAAGACATGAAGTCAAAAAGGCCACGTGGGAAACCGAGGAGATTATGAGAGATCAATACCCAAACTTATTCACCGGTAAGATTTTCAGGGACGAAAATTCCTAAGAGGGGGGATTATAACAGCCTGATTTTGGGGCTAGTCGAAACAATGGTTTCAAAAACCACTATTTCAAAGCCATATAAATTATTTTATTATTATTTTATGTGTTATTGCATGATTATATGAATGCACGAAAATTTTGGTGAAATAATTTTAGCAATTTCATGCTTAATTGCGAAAAAGGACTAAATCGCATAAAGGGCAAAGGTTTTGTTTTACTACCCAAATGTGTTAAATAGCTAGAGAACCAAAATTTAAGGCCTTTAAAGGGCAATTAGACTCTTTTAAATAGAGGTGGCCGGCCATAGGGGACAAGATTGGTCAAAATGTCAAAGTTAGGTGACATTTGGTGACTTAATTGATTAAAACAAAACAAAAGAAAAAGGGCTATCATCTTCCTCACTTCTCCACCGAAATTTTCAGCCATTCTAGGGGTTTTATAAGCTTAAAATTTCAGCAACTTCTCATCCTTGCAAGTAAGTGATTTAGATGGTTTTTATTGATGATTTTTGTATTTTTAGGACCCTTATAGCATGAGCTAGCTAATGAGGGGACTATATTGGAAGATGGTTAAAAGTATAGGGGCTTGCAATGTGAGTATTCATGTTATTTTCTGAAATTTTATGGAAGAAAATGAATCATGGTTGGGAAATAAACAACTTTTGTGAAGTAGTTTTCATGGAAACCCTAACTAAGGACTATTTTGCATAATCTATGAAATAGGTGATAAATGTGTGAAATAATGAGAAATTTGAGATGCTATAGTTATAAAATGAATTTGGTTAGGCTTGGCTAATAAGGAAATTCAATAAAAATTGACTTTCGGGCCTATGGGTAAAATCGTAATTTTTGCGAAGTTTAAGTGCAAAACAGCCATTTTACCAAAGTATGAGTCTCAAGTTGAATTGAATGATTTTTTTGTATTAAATAAGCTAAAATTTGATGAATTAGATGAGGAGAAATGTGATACGGGTCTTGATCGAGGGAAGAACAAAGTTTACGAGGATTAGGCTTGTTCCCATCATTTTGTGCCGAGGCAAGTACATATGTAAATAATGTGTCATTGTAGCTTATTTTTAAACGTTTTATCATTATCATGTATTATAATATTACTTGTTACCATAGAAGCATAAACATTGTGATATAAGAGTAATCTACATGATGAATAAGTACGGCAACAGCAGGTTAAATATGAAATCCTGTTGAACCTCGAAAATAGTATAGGATACAAAAGGTATGTCATAAGGAACTATATGGTCTGAACTCATGAGTTATGTTTGAGTTCATGAGATAAATGTTATATGTAAAGTGGGTCTAGGTATTGACCTTGAGTGCAGACCTGTGAGTAGCTCAATGAGTGGGCATTACATGATAGAGTTATGGGGTCCGAGTACTGACATGGCAAAAAGGCCCGTGAGTAACTCAAAATGCGAGCATTACAAAGTACGAGGTAGCTCTGACTACTCATATGACATTTAAGTGTAAACTTTCCATGTATCCATTAGTATTTCGAGTGTTCAATGGGTAGTTTGAAGAACAAGTTGGAGAAAATTTCAAGAAGGTATGTTATTAGAGAGAATGAAATTGAGATATTTTACGGATGATTACAGGTATGTATACTAAACCCATGAACAAGACTGTAGTGTGTGATGAAATGTAGTAAGTATGTATAAAGGAAGTGAAGAGTAAGATAGTGAGCTTAAAATGATATATCATTTAAGTATGATAAGCCATTGTTTGATGAATGTTCTTTATTATTATTATTATTATTTACACTTATTTGCATACATGTACTTACTAAGCTCCCATGCTTACCCTCTTTCCTTTCCATTTTCTCATAGTGCCGCCAAAGTAGCTTGTAGATCATCGCCTACGTCGAGAAAGCCAGCCACACTATCCTTGAAGCACTTGGTATAGCTAGTTTTATCATTTTGACTATGGCATGTATAGGAACTTTTGATTTTATTTTAGTGTCACATTGTTTTGGGGCCAAATCTGTTGGCTCATTTTAGTATTTGACTCTTTTTGTATAAGGCCACGAAAATGGCTAATTTGAAAGTCATTATATGAATGCAAGATAGTCTTTCATGAATGTGAAATTGTTGGCATGGTTGAATATATGAAGTGTATATAGGCCTTAGCTGTGATTGTTGGTTGAGAAATCATATTAAGTAAGACTTTGATATATTGGTTAGGTAGTAAATTTTGTTTTAGGGTGGCATAGGGCTTGGTAAATAGTTTTATATTGTTTACACGAGTCGACATACGAGGGTGTGTCTAGGCCATGTATGACGCACGGTCAGCCCTATGGGCGTATTACATGGCTGTGTGTCCCTTGCACATAAAATTTACAAGTTAGTATGCATGGTAGTAAACACACGGGCAGAGACACGGCCGTGTGTCTTAGCCGTGTGAAGGGCACGGTATAGCACATGGGCGTGTACCTTGGCTGTGTGACCCTTAAGGGTTGCTAACGTCAGAAATAAAATGTCAAGGTTTTTAGACACGGGCTAGGACAAGGGAGTGTCACAGCCATGTGAGGGACATGGGCCATAGACACGGGCATGTGTCAGGCCGTGTGAAAACCCTTGTATATTCAAATTTAGAATTTAATTCACACGGGCATGGGACACGAGTTTGTCCCTAGATGCTTAGGCCGTGTGTGTCACACTGGCCATTAGCACGGGCATGTTATAATGACCACACTGGCGTGTGCCCTGTTTCAAAGGTTATTAATCTAAAGTTAGTTAAAGGACCTGGGTTGGTCCCGAATGGTTTCCAATGGAGGTGTTGGGTACTTGTAGGCCCATATTAAGAAGTTTAGACAATGTTTGAAAAAGTTTTTAATTTGACTGAGTCTCAATGATATCGAAATGATTGTATGCATGTGATTAAGTGCGGTAACGCCTCGTATCCCGTCCTGGCGTAGGGCTCGGGTGTGGGGTGTTACAACCAAATATGAAAAAAACTTTCGAGTGAATGGACAAAGAGTGAAACAATATTTTGAAGGCAATTTCTAATCCAAAATCGAGAAGCAAGCCTTAAAATGTAGAGGTATTTCAGAAATGAAAAGTGAGGCATAGAAAATTGAGCATTATTATTGGATGTTGGACTAGTCTGATAATATGTAACACCCCGAACCCGAAACCGACACCGGAGTCGAACACGAGGTGTTAACTGACTTTAACCCCTTATAAAATTTATTTTCCAGACACTGCCCAATCTGTGTACTAGTCGTTTTAAAAATCATATCTTGAGTTTCGTAACTCAAAAATCAGTTTCGTGATTTTTCCCAGAAACTAGACTCATGTGCCCATCTATGTATTTTTTTCTAGAATTTTTTGGTCGGGCCAATTAGTACAGTTTATTAGTCAAAATCTCCCATATTGCAGGGGTCGACTACACTGACCTTTGCCCATTACGACTTGGATATCTCCCTGCACGGGGCTTCAATACTGATGCCGTTTGTTTCTACGAAAACTAGACTCAGAGGGGAATCTGTACATATATGGTACGACCCCTAATTATCTCTGGTTAATTTATAATGAATTTCCAAAGTCGGAGCAGGGAATCCAGAAACCGTTCTGGCCCTGTCCCACAAAAATCTGATTATCTCTTAATATACTGCTCATATGATCTTTTCGTTACTTCCTCATGAAAACAGACTCATCGAGCTTCGATTACATAATTTATTCATCAATTAATTCCACTCCTACTATTTTTAGTGATTTTTCAATCTCATGACACTGCTGCTGCCAGCATCTGTTACGAAAGTAACTAGGTCCATTTCATGCCTACCCTTGATCCAACTCAATCGAACATTCGTGCCATTTTCGCATGGCTTAAAGTTTACATGCCATAATTCAAACACAACGTACTAGCTTATACATGCCAAAATGTTCTTCTAAGCCAACTAAGAAGAAAGTACCAAAACTTGCTATCCGGTGTGATGACTTCGATGACGGCCCGACCACGCAAAAATAGATGAGTCCAAGCAACCTATAATGGGTGACAAGGAAACACCGAGTGAGTTTATAACTCAGTAAGTCATAAGCTATGCACTACCATCCATCAATAACATTATCACAAGAGAAAACAAAATGGAACGAGGCTAATTACTCCATCCATTCCGAACCATACCATAGTTCCTCCAACCTATCAATTCAATTTCATATCAATTCATGCATTCACATTCCATATACTCATCAATAGGACATTGAAACATTTTCATAATTCAATTTATTTTCGTTACAATCAAACGACTAAACGGCCTTTCACCCATCCTACGATAAATTTTATGTACGTGACTTCAAGTATATTTGTCACATAGGTTCAAACTTACCGAGCTCAACACCAAGTATAAGCATAGCACATAATAGCCATGTACTCAAAACACTTACCCGATCCGCTGTCCGCGATCGACTCAATAGTGTCGCACACATAGTGTCCGTAATGATTCACGAATGTATATCGAGTCCGCACACTCAGTGCTATATAATCAACTCGCACACTTAGTGCTACATAATCAAATCGCACACTTAGTGCCACATAGTCAAACTCGCACACTTAGTGCCGCATGGTCAATTCGCACACTTAGTGCATCATATTCATTTCGCACACTTAGTGCAACATAGTCGAATCGCACACTTAGTGCTGTACAATTTAATCCCGCGCACTTAGCGCCAATCTCATGGTCATAAATGGTTATCCCGCACGTTTAGTGCCGAGATCAACAACTCAGTACATCTTACCTCTTTTCTTTCATTCAACAATTTCATCATCACATACGTACATGCATATATATATATATATGTATATTTATTCATTCCATTCAGCATCAATACATACACATTATGACCATTTGAAATAATACCAACTACATGCTTAATGACTTACCTCGTGTTGGGTAAGACGGTTCCAACTCGGCTACTCGATAACCTTTTCTTTGCCTTTGCTCGATTCACCTCCTTTAACTCCTTGAGCCAAATCAATAATTTAAAATAGTCATTAATCGACTATTCAAGTATTACTTTCAGAATAATATATATATTGATTTGACTTTCACACACATAGATTATAGTAAGCTTTATAATAGTCAATAAATAACTCATTGGCAAATTTTCATTAATGTTTACAACAAAATCACATATTCACTACTAGCTGTTTTCCTGAGCAGTAGTCGCTAAATTGTTTATAAATGGAGCTACAAAACTCCAAATCACTAGCCGTTAATTTTCCCTGAATATAGACTCGTATATCTTCCATCCATAAAATTTCCAGAATTTTTGGCTCGGCCAATCAATACCAGATTTTTCTTAAAGTTTCCCCTGTTTCACTGTTTGACTATTCTGACCACTCTTCACTACGAATCAAATTTCTCATTTTACAGAATTCAAAATGTGTTGTATTTGATCTCATTTGAAACTAGACTCATTAAGGAGTCTAAGCATATAAATTTTATCTTATAATCATTTTTGTACAATTTATAATGATTTTCTAAAAACAGAACAGGGAATCTAGTAGTCATTTTGACTCAGCCCCACAATACTTCAAATATCTCAAGATCGGTAACTCTTTTGTTTTCATAGTTTCTTTTGTAAGAAAATAGACTCTTCAAGCTTTAATGGCATAATTCACTCAGCTTCTAATTCAATTCCTACAAATTATGGCGATTTTCCAAAATCACCTTACTGCTGCTGTCCCCAAACAGATTATTACCGAATCAAATACTAACATTAGCATTTCACCTTAATAGCTAGCTTGCCAAGCCTTAATTTAACATATTTTCATTCAATTTAGTCTAATAACGCATAAATGGGTAAATTACATTTTTACCCCTAATATTTCGCACTTTCACAATTTAGTCTTTATTCCACAAAACACAAAATACACAAAGTTTGGTCACACTCCTTAAGGGCCGAATCTTCCTAGTGCCCATATAAGTCCATACATCTCATTTATTTCACCTTTGAGTCCTTCAAAAATTTGTTTTTGTAATTTAGCCCTAACTACTCAAAATCACCAAAAACTTCAACACAAAACATATTAATCTTTTATAGCCGAAAACCATACTCACCCCCAAAATCGAAATTTCAACATGGTTTACAAAAATCACTTGATAGCTCACTCAATATCAACTAAAATTTCAAAAGCTAGTACATACTTCCTTACCTTAATAGTGACTTAAAATGACCGATTGCTCATGTTACCAACAATATTCAAGATTTGAACATGGGCTAAGTAAGGGACTTAGTAACTAGCTTAATACATTCAACAATTTCCAAAAGCTACCATGCATTACATACCTTATTCAAGACTAGAAGGAGTGGCCGAATGTCTTACTTCCCCTTCCCCCTTCTTCTTAGCATTTTCGGCCAAGGATGATAAAAGATGAACAAATTTTTTTCTTTCTTCTTTAGAACATTCGGCCAAGGGGAAATGAAGAAAGATGGACACTTTTTTTTTGTTTTTCCTTCTTACTTTCACGGCAAAAGGGGAGGAAAGAAACAATTACCACCCATCCTTTCCTTTTTCCATTTCTTTATTTCCCCATACTTCTTATTATATTTTTATCCTACATACCTCACTAGGCCAACATGTTCCCAACATGTTTCCACCCATAGCATGGCCGGCCACTACATATTAGGGAGGGGGAATTTGACATGCAAGTCCCCTTTTTCTTCCACATGCACTAATAGGTCCTCATGCATTGACCTATCACATTTTAAAATTTTCTCATATAAGTCCTATTGACTAAATTCACATGCAATCGACTAAATCGAAGCTTGAAATTTTCACACATTCATGATTACATATTCTAGATAATAAACATCGCATTCAAACCTTTCGGTGACTCGGTTTAGCGGTCCTGAAACCACTTCCCGACTAGGGTCAATTTTGGGCTGCCACAACTCTCCCCCACTTAAGAAATTTTCGTCCCCGAAAATCTTACCGGTAAATAGGTTTGGATATCGTTCTTTCATCGAGCTCTCGGTTTCCCAAGTAGCTTCCTCGATCCCGTGTTCGAGCCATAACACCTTTACTTTCTGTTCGGCATCTTTAATCAAATCAACTCCGAAAATTTTACTTTCACCAAGCTCAGTCCAAAACAATGGTGTGCGGCATTTACGCCCGTACAAAGCCTCGTAAGGTGCCATCTTAATACTTGATTGAAAACTATTGTTGTAAGCGAATTCAATCAAAGGTAAATACCGTTCCCATGAACTACTAAACTCGAGGATGCAACATCTCAACATATCCTCAAGCATCTGAATTATCCGCTCGGATTGACCATCGGTTTGGGGGTGAAAAGCGGTGCTAAAATGCAGCTTGGTACCCAAAGCTTCTTGCAATTTCTTCCAAAATCGTGAGGTGAACCTCGGATCTCTATCCGACACGATAGAAATAGGTACTCCATGTAATCTCACAATCTGAGAGACATACAATTCGGCTAGTTTATCCAATGAAAGATCCGTACGCACGGGGATAAAGTGAGCCGACTTAGTCAGCCTATCAACAACAACCCAAATCGCATCCTTCTTACTTGCGGACAATGGCAGTCCGGACACAAAGTCCATTGTGACTCGGTCCCATTTCCACTCGGGTATCATGATCGGCTGAAGTAATCCTGAAGGCACTTGATGTTCCGCTTTCACCTGTTGACATATTAAACATCTCGAAACAAAGTCGGAGATGTCTCGCTTCATACCATGCCACCAAAACCGACGTTTCAAGTCGTTGTACATTTTCGTGCTCCCCGGGTGAATTGACATTCGGCTACAATGGGCTTCGTTCAGGATCATCGGAATGAGTTCCGAATTCCTTGGAACGCACAAACGACTTCTAAACCTCTAACAACCATCATCATCAATCTGAAACTCCGATTCCTTGTTCGGAACACACTCAGCTCGTTTTGCAACCAATTCACCATCGACTTTCTGAGCTTCACGAATTTGATGAGTCAATAATGGTTTGGCTTTTAATTCAGCTACTAACACATTGTCAGGTAGAACAGACAAGTGTACATTCATCGCTCGCAAAGCAAACAGTGATTTCCGGCTTAAGGCGTCCGCAACCACATTAGCCTTTCCCGGGTGGTAACCAATGGCAAGCTCGTAATCTTTCAACAACTCAAGCCAATGTCTTTGTCGCAGATTCAAGTCTCGTTGAGTCATCAAATATTTGAGACTTTTGTGATCCGAAAATACATGGCACTTCTCACCAAACAAATAATGTCGCCATATTTTCAATGCAAACACAATGGCGGCTAGTTCGAGATCATGGGTCGGATAATTTCTCTCGTGTGGCTTCAATTGTCTCGACGCATAGGCCACAACTCGACCGTCTTGCATCAATACGCAACCCAACCCAAGTAGGGATGTGTCACTATAAATGACAAACTCTTTACCCGATTCGGGTTGCACTAAAATTGGAGCTTCAGTCAAGTGAGTTTTCAGTTGATCAAAACTTTTCTGACACTTCTCCGTCCATTCGAACTTAACGTCCTTTTGAAGTAGCTTCGTCATTGGTGTGGCTATCATCGAGAAACCTTTGACAAATCGTCGGTAATAACCGGCGAGCACCAAAAAGCTCCGAACCTCAGTAATATTTCTCGGAGATTTCCAGTCAAGTATGGCTGAAATTTTGTTCGGGTCAACTCGATTACCCGACGCGGATACCACATGACCCAAGAAGCTAACCTCTCTTAACCAGAACTCACACTTACTGAACTTAGCATATAACTGCTTCTCCCGCAAAATTTGCAGCACTAGCCTCAGATGCTCAGCATGTTCGGTCTCATCTCTTGAATAGACCAAAATGTCATCAATGAACACAACTACGAACCGATCCAAATATGGTCTGAAGATCCGATTCATCAAATCCATAAATACCGCAGGGGCATTAGTGAGTCCAAACGGCATCACTAAGAATTCATAGTGACCATATCTCGTTCTGAAGGCAGTTTTTGGTATGTCCGATTCTCGAATTCGCAACTGATAATAGCCCGATCTCAAATCTATTTTGAGAACACTGTGGCTCCCTTCAGTTGGTCGAACAAATCATCGATGCGCGGCAATGAATATTTATTCTTTATCGTCACTTTATTCAGTTGACGATAGTCAATACACAACCTCATGGTTCCGTCCTTCTTTTTCACGAACAATACTGGTGCACCCCAAGGTGAGAAACTCGGTCGAGCGAAACCTCTGTCCGTCAATTCTTGCAACTGAGCTTTCAACTCTTTTAACTCGGTTAGTGCCATACGATACGGAGCGATCGAAATAAGCGTAGTTCCAGGTACAAGCTCAATACCAAACTCTACCTCCCGAACAGGTGGCAAACCCGGTAACTCTTCAGGAGAAACATCCGGGTATTCACAGACCACCGGCACCGATTCGGGTTTCTTTTCTAACTCCTTGTCATCAAGTACATACGCGAGGTATACTTCGCACCCTTTCCTTACATATTTCTGGGCCAACATTGCTGATATTACAGCTGGCAACCCCTTAAGTCCGCAGACTCAACTCGGATTATTTCGTTATTTGCGCACCTCAAATCGATAGTCTTGCTTTTGCAATTCACAACCGCATCATGCGCGGTTAACCAATCCAAACCAAGAATAACATCAAACTCGTCGAACGGCAAAAGCATCAAATCGGCCGGAAAACAGGATTCTCGGATTATTAGAGGGCATCTCTTACACACTTTATCAACACGTACGCATTGACCCAAAGGGTTTGATACTCGAATTACGAGCTCAGTAGACTCAACAGGTAGAGTCTTACTGGTTGCTAAGGTTTCGCATACATATGAATGAGTAGAACCAGGGTCAATCAATGCAATCACATTAGTATGAAAGAGAGTGAAGGTACCAGTGATGACGTCGGGGAGGATGCCTCCTCTCGTGCGCGAATGGCATATGCTCTAGTAGGAGTACGGTTCTCGGCTCGATCGGCCGTATCAGAGGCCCCCCTCTGACTACCACCCCTGCCTCCTAAAATTCTCGGTGGTTTACCTCTAGATGTCACTCCACTAGGTCTTGCACCTTGAATCTTATTCTTCTCATCCAGCTCCGTGCAATCTCTAATGAAGTGGTCCTTCGAACCGCATCCGTAACAGACCCTGCTAGTAGACTTGCCCCAACATTCACCTAGGTGTCGTCTTCCACATTGGGGACATTCAGGTTTCTCGTGACGATTATTGCCCACACTAGCTACCGAAGTAGCTCGGGAGCCCATCGATGGTCTTGCCCTGATGGAAATTCCCGCAGTCGCCCTCGACTTCTTAATGTCCTCCCTGAACTTCTTTACAGCTGAGAACGGAGCTTTACCCGTCGATCTCTTACGATAATCTCTAGCTTCAAATTCAGCCTTCCTCTTCTCCTTTCCAAGTTCTTCCGCCTTACAGGCTCGTTCGACTAGTGTTACGAATTCTTTTATTTCCAAAATACCCATTAGTAGCTTTAAATCTTCATTCAATCCTTCCTCGAATCTTTTGCACATAGCAACCTCGTCAGCTACACACTCCCGGGCATACCTACTTAGTCTTACGAATTCATGTTCGTATTCAGATACAGTCATACGGCCTTGCTTGAGTTCCAAGAACTCCTTACGCTTCTGATCAATGAACCGTTGGCTAATAAATTTCTTCCGGAATTCCATTTGAAAGAAATCCCAAGTTACTCGCTCGTTCGGGACTATGGAAATCAAGGTCCTCCACCAATAGTAGGCTGAGTCTCGCAACAAAGATACAGCACATTTTAGACATTCGTCGGGTGTGCATGACAATTCATCGAACACCCGAATGGTATTATCTAGCCAGAACTCGGCCCTTTCGGCATCATCAGTTACTATGGCCTTGAACTCCTCGGCCCCACGCTTCCTAATCAAGTCTACAGGTGGCTTACTCAGCCTCACAGGATCAGCGACTGATGGCATTACAGGCTCTTGGGGTGGATTATTCAAATTCGGGAATTGTTGGACAGCCGGGTTGGTTCGGGCATATTGCGCGACCCACTCATTCATCATGGTAAAGAAGGCTTGTTTAGCCCCCTCACCTTGATTATTCGCAGATGACTGAGGTTCAACAGGCGGCGTCCCTTGTGCAGGAGCAGCCGCTACGCTCTCAACGTCATCCGCTAGGGTTCTTTCTACACCGGGATCCATTTACTAATCAAAACAAAAACATTTCAACCGTCGGAAGTCATCACACATTTAAACATTAACATTCGGCATGTATAGCTAGACTCATGCGCGCTATGGTAGTCCTAGAACCGACTAAACCATAGCTCTGATACCAATAAAATGTAACACCCCGAACCCGAAACCGACACCGGAGTCGAACACGAGGTGTTAACTGACTTTAACCCCTTATAAAATTTATTTTCCAGACACTGCCCAATCTGTGTACTAGTCGTTTTAAAAATCATATCTTGAGTTTCGTAACTCAAAAATCAGTTTCGTGATTTTTCCCAGAAACTAGACTCATGTGCCCATCTATGTATTTTTTTCTAGAATTTTTTGGTCGGGCCAATTAGTACAGTTTATTAGTCAAAATCTCCCATATTGCAGGGGTCGACTACACTGACCTTTGCCCATTACGACTTGGATATCTCCCTGCACGGGGCTTCAATACTGATGCCGTTTGTTTCTACGAAAACTAGACTCAGAGGGGAATCTGTACATATATGGTACGACCCCTAATTATCTCTGGTTAATTTATAATGAATTTCCAAAGTCGGAGCAGGGAATCCAGAAACCGTTCTGGCCCTGTCCCACAAAAATCTGATTATCTCTTAATATACTGCTCATATGATCTTTTCGTTACTTCCTCATGAAAACAGACTCATCGAGCTTCGATTACATAATTTATTCATCAATTAATTCCACTCCTACTATTTTTAGTGATTTTTCAATCTCATGACACTGCTGCTGCCAGCATCTGTTACGAAAGTAACTAGGTCCATTTCATGCCTACCCTTGATCCAACTCAATCGAACATTCGTGCCATTTTCGCATGGCTTAAAGTTTACATGCCATAATTCAAACACAACGTACTAGCTTATACATGCCAAAATGTTCTTCTAAGCCAACTAAGAAGAAAGTACCAAAACTTGCTATCCGGTGTGATGACTTCGATGACGGCCCGACCACGCAAAAATAGATGAGTCCAAGCAACCTATAATGGGTGACAAGGAAACACCGAGTGAGTTTATAACTCAGTAAGTCATAAGCTATGCACTACCATCCATCAATAACATTATCACAAGAGAAAACAAAATGGAACGAGGCTAATTACTCCATCCATTCCGAACCATACCATAGTTCCTCCAACCTATCAATTCAATTTCATATCAATTCATGCATTCACATTCCATATACTCATCAATAGGACATTGAAACATTTTCATAATTCAATTTATTTTCGTTACAATCAAACGACTAAACGGCCTTTCACCCATCCTACGATAAATTTTATGTACGTGACTTCAAGTATATTTGTCACATAGGTTCAAACTTACCGAGCTCAACACCAAGTATAAGCATAGCACATAATAGCCATGTACTCAAAACACTTACCCGATCCGCTGTCCGCGATCGACTCAATAGTGTCGCACACATAGTGTCCGTAATGATTCACGAATGTATATCGAGTCCGCACACTCAGTGCTATATAATCAACTCGCACACTTAGTGCTACATAATCAAATCGCACACTTAGTGCCACATAGTCAAACTCGCACACTTAGTGCCGCATGGTCAATTCGCACACTTAGTGCATCATATTCATTTCGCACACTTAGTGCAACATAGTCGAATCGCACACTTAGTGCTGTACAATTTAATCCCGCGCACTTAGCGCCAATCTCATGGTCATAAATGGTTATCCCGCACGTTTAGTGCCGAGATCAACAACTCAGTACATCTTACCTCTTTTCTTTCATTCAACAATTTCATCATCACATACGTACATGCATATATATATATATATGTATATTTATTCATTCCATTCAGCATCAATACATACACATTATGACCATTTGAAATAATACCAACTACATGCTTAATGACTTACCTCGTGTTGGGTAAGACGGTTCCAACTCGGCTACTCGATAACCTTTTCTTTGCCTTTGCTCGATTCACCTCCTTTAACTCCTTGAGCCAAATCAATAATTTAAAATAGTCATTAATCGACTATTCAAGTATTACTTTCAGAATAATATATATATTGATTTGACTTTCACACACATAGATTATAGTAAGCTTTATAATAGTCAATAAATAACTCATTGGCAAATTTTCATTAATGTTTACAACAAAATCACATATTCACTACTAGCTGTTTTCCTGAGCAGTAGTCGCTAAATTGTTTATAAATGGAGCTACAAAACTCCAAATCACTAGCCGTTAATTTTCCCTGAATATAGACTCGTATATCTTCCATCCATAAAATTTCCAGAATTTTTGGCTCGGCCAATCAATACCAGATTTTTCTTAAAGTTTCCCCTGTTTCACTGTTTGACTATTCTGACCACTCTTCACTACGAATCAAATTTCTCATTTTACAGAATTCAAAATGTGTTGTATTTGATCTCATTTGAAACTAGACTCATTAAGGAGTCTAAGCATATAAATTTTATCTTATAATCATTTTTGTACAATTTATAATGATTTTCTAAAAACAGAACAGGGAATCTAGTAGTCATTTTGACTCAGCCCCACAATACTTCAAATATCTCAAGATCGGTAACTCTTTTGTTTTCATAGTTTCTTTTGTAAGAAAATAGACTCTTCAAGCTTTAATGGCATAATTCACTCAGCTTCTAATTCAATTCCTACAAATTATGGCGATTTTCCAAAATCACCTTACTGCTGCTGTCCCCAAACAGATTATTACCGAATCAAATACTAACATTAGCATTTCACCTTAATAGCTAGCTTGCCAAGCCTTAATTTAACATATTTTCATTCAATTTAGTCTAATAACGCATAAATGGGTAAATTACATTTTTACCCCTAATATTTCGCACTTTCACAATTTAGTCTTTATTCCACAAAACACAAAATACACAAAGTTTGGTCACACTCCTTAAGGGCCGAATCTTCCTAGTGCCCATATAAGTCCATACATCTCATTTATTTCACCTTTGAGTCCTTCAAAAATTTGTTTTTGTAATTTAGCCCTAACTACTCAAAATCACCAAAAACTTCAACACAAAACATATTAATCTTTTATAGCCGAAAACCATACTCACCCCCAAAATCGAAATTTCAACATGGTTTACAAAAATCACTTGATAGCTCACTCAATATCAACTAAAATTTCAAAAGCTAGTACATACTTCCTTACCTTAATAGTGACTTAAAATGACCGATTGCTCATGTTACCAACAATATTCAAGATTTGAACATGGGCTAAGTAAGGGACTTAGTAACTAGCTTAATACATTCAACAATTTCCAAAAGCTACCATGCATTACATACCTTATTCAAGACTAGAAGGAGTGGCCGAATGTCTTACTTCCCCTTCCCCCTTCTTCTTAGCATTTTCGGCCAAGGATGATAAAAGATGAACAAATTTTTTTCTTTCTTCTTTAGAACATTCGGCCAAGGGGAAATGAAGAAAGATGGACACTTTTTTTTTTGTTTTTCCTTCTTACTTTCACGGCAAAAGGGGAGGAAAGAAACAATTACCACCCATCCTTTCCTTTTTCCATTTCTTTATTTCCCCATACTTCTTATTATATTTTTATCCTACATACCTCACTAGGCCAACATGTTCCCAACATGTTTCCACCCATAGCATGGCCGGCCACTACATATTAGGGAGGGGGAATTTGACATGCAAGTCCCCTTTTTCTTCCACATGCACTAATAGGTCCTCATGCATTGACCTATCACATTTTAAAATTTTCTCATATAAGTCCTATTGACTAAATTCACATGCAATCGACTAAATCGAAGCTTGAAATTTTCACACATTCATGATTACATATTCTAGATAATAAACATCGCATTCAAACCTTTCGGTGACTCGGTTTAGCGGTCCTGAAACCACTTCCCGACTAGGGTCAATTTTGGGCTGCCACAACTCTCCCCCACTTAAGAAATTTTCGTCCCCGAAAATCTTACCGGTAAATAGGTTTGGATATCGTTCTTTCATCGAGCTCTCGGTTTCCCAAGTAGCTTCCTCGATCCCGTGTTCGAGCCATAACACCTTTACTTTCTGTTCGGCATCTTTAATCAAATCAACTCCGAAAATTTTACTTTCACCAAGCTCAGTCCAAAACAATGGTGTGCGGCATTTACGCCCGTACAAAGCCTCGTAAGGTGCCATCTTAATACTTGATTGAAAACTATTGTTGTAAGCGAATTCAATCAAAGGTAAATACCGTTCCCATGAACTACTAAACTCGAGGATGCAACATCTCAACATATCCTCAAGCATCTGAATTATCCGCTCGGATTGACCATCGGTTTGGGGGTGAAAAGCGGTGCTAAAATGCAGCTTGGTACCCAAAGCTTCTTGCAATTTCTTCCAAAATCGTGAGGTGAACCTCGGATCTCTATCCGACACGATAGAAATAGGTACTCCATGTAATCTCACAATCTGAGAGACATACAATTCGGCTAGTTTATCCAATGAAAGATCCGTACGCACGGGGATAAAGTGAGCCGACTTAGTCAGCCTATCAACAACAACCCAAATCGCATCCTTCTTACTTGCGGACAATGGCAGTCCGGACACAAAGTCCATTGTGACTCGGTCCCATTTCCACTCGGGTATCATGATCGGCTGAAGTAATCCTGAAGGCACTTGATGTTCCGCTTTCACCTGTTGACATATTAAACATCTCGAAACAAAGTCGGAGATGTCTCGCTTCATACCATGCCACCAAAACCGACGTTTCAAGTCGTTGTACATTTTCGTGCTCCCCGGGTGAATTGACATTCGGCTACAATGGGCTTCGTTCAGGATCATCGGAATGAGTTCCGAATTCCTTGGAACGCACAAACGACTTCTAAACCTCTAACAACCATCATCATCAATCTGAAACTCCGATTCCTTGTTCGGAACACACTCAGCTCGTTTTGCAACCAATTCACCATCGACTTTCTGAGCTTCACGAATTTGATGAGTCAATAATGGTTTGGCTTTTAATTCAGCTACTAACACATTGTCAGGTAGAACAGACAAGTGTACATTCATCGCTCGCAAAGCAAACAGTGATTTCCGGCTTAAGGCGTCCGCAACCACATTAGCCTTTCCCGGGTGGTAACCAATGGCAAGCTCGTAATCTTTCAACAACTCAAGCCAATGTCTTTGTCGCAGATTCAAGTCTCGTTGAGTCATCAAATATTTGAGACTTTTGTGATCCGAAAATACATGGCACTTCTCACCAAACAAATAATGTCGCCATATTTTCAATGCAAACACAATGGCGGCTAGTTCGAGATCATGGGTCGGATAATTTCTCTCGTGTGGCTTCAATTGTCTCGACGCATAGGCCACAACTCGACCGTCTTGCATCAATACGCAACCCAACCCAAGTAGGGATGTGTCACTATAAATGACAAACTCTTTACCCGATTCGGGTTGCACTAAAATTGGAGCTTCAGTCAAGTGAGTTTTCAGTTGATCAAAACTTTTCTGACACTTCTCCGTCCATTCGAACTTAACGTCCTTTTGAAGTAGCTTCGTCATTGGTGTGGCTATCATCGAGAAACCTTTGACAAATCGTCGGTAATAACCGGCGAGCACCAAAAAGCTCCGAACCTCAGTAATATTTCTCGGAGATTTCCAGTCAAGTATGGCTGAAATTTTGTTCGGGTCAACTCGATTACCCGACGCGGATACCACATGACCCAAGAAGCTAACCTCTCTTAACCAGAACTCACACTTACTGAACTTAGCATATAACTGCTTCTCCCGCAAAATTTGCAGCACTAGCCTCAGATGCTCAGCATGTTCGGTCTCATCTCTTGAATAGACCAAAATGTCATCAATGAACACAACTACGAACCGATCCAAATATGGTCTGAAGATCCGATTCATCAAATCCATAAATACCGCAGGGGCATTAGTGAGTCCAAACGGCATCACTAAGAATTCATAGTGACCATATCTCGTTCTGAAGGCAGTTTTTGGTATGTCCGATTCTCGAATTCGCAACTGATAATAGCCCGATCTCAAATCTATTTTTGAGAACACTGTGGCTCCCTTCAGTTGGTCGAACAAATCATCGATGCGCGGCAATGAATATTTATTCTTTATCGTCACTTTATTCAGTTGACGATAGTCAATACACAACCTCATGGTTCCGTCCTTCTTTTTCACGAACAATACTGGTGCACCCCAAGGTGAGAAACTCGGTCGAGCGAAACCTCTGTCCGTCAATTCTTGCAACTGAGCTTTCAACTCTTTTAACTCGGTTAGTGCCATACGATACGGAGCGATCGAAATAAGCGTAGTTCCAGGTACAAGCTCAATACCAAACTCTACCTCCCGAACAGGTGGCAAACCCGGTAACTCTTCAGGAGAAACATCCGGGTATTCACAGACCACCGGCACCGATTCGGGTTTCTTTTCTAACTCCTTGTCATCAAGTACATACGCGAGGTATACTTCGCACCCTTTCCTTACATATTTCTGGGCCAACATTGCTGATATTACAGCTGGCAACCCCCTTAAGTCCGCAGACTCAACTCGGATTATTTCGTTATTTGCGCACCTCAAATCGATAGTCTTGCTTTTGCAATTCACAACCGCATCATGCGCGGTTAACCAATCCAAACCAAGAATAACATCAAACTCGTCGAACGGCAAAAGCATCAAATCGGCCGGAAAACAGGATTCTCGGATTATTAGAGGGCATCTCTTACACACTTTATCAACACGTACGCATTGACCCAAAGGGTTTGATACTCGAATTACGAGCTCAGTAGACTCAACAGGTAGAGTCTTACTGGTTGCTAAGGTTTCGCATACATATGAATGAGTAGAACCAGGGTCAATCAATGCAATCACATTAGTATGAAAGAGAGTGAAGGTACCAGTGATGACGTCGGGGGAGGATGCCTCCTCTCGTGCGCGAATGGCATATGCTCTAGTAGGAGTACGGTTCTCGGCTCGATCGGCCGTATCAGAGGCCCCCCTCTGACTACCACCCCTGCCTCCTAAAATTCTCGGTGGTTTACCTCTAGATGTCACTCCACTAGGTCTTGCACCTTGAATCTTATTCTTCTCATCCAGCTCCGTGCAATCTCTAATGAAGTGGTCCTTCGAACCGCATCCGTAACAGACCCTGCTAGTAGACTTGCCCCAACATTCACCTAGGTGTCGTCTTCCACATTGGGGACATTCAGGTTTCTCGTGACGATTATTGCCCACACTAGCTACCGAAGTAGCTCGGGAGCCCATCGATGGTCTTGCCCTGATGGAAATTCCCGCAGTCGCCCTCGACTTCTTAATGTCCTCCCTGAACTTCTTTACAGCTGAGAACGGAGCTTTACCCGTCGATCTCTTACGATAATCTCTAGCTTCAAATTCAGCCTTCCTCTTCTCCTTTCCAAGTTCTTCCGCCTTACAGGCTCGTTCGACTAGTGTTACGAATTCTTTTATTTCCAAAATACCCATTAGTAGCTTTAAATCTTCATTCAATCCTTCCTCGAATCTTTTGCACATAGCAACCTCGTCAGCTACACACTCCCGGGCATACCTACTTAGTCTTACGAATTCATGTTCGTATTCAGATACAGTCATACGGCCTTGCTTGAGTTCCAAGAACTCCTTACGCTTCTGATCAATGAACCGTTGGCTAATAAATTTCTTCCGGAATTCCATTTGAAAGAAATCCCAAGTTACTCGCTCGTTCGGGACTATGGAAATCAAGGTCCTCCACCAATAGTAGGCTGAGTCTCGCAACAAAGATACAGCACATTTTAGACATTCGTCGGGTGTGCATGACAATTCATCGAACACCCGAATGGTATTATCTAGCCAGAACTCGGCCCTTTCGGCATCATCAGTTACTATGGCCTTGAACTCCTCGGCCCCACGCTTCCTAATCAAGTCTACAGGTGGCTTACTCAGCCTCACAGGATCAGCGACTGATGGCATTACAGGCTCTTGGGGTGGATTATTCAAATTCGGGAATTGTTGGACAGCCGGGTTGGTTCGGGCATATTGCGCGACCCACTCATTCATCATGGTAAAGAAGGCTTGTTTAGCCCCCTCACCTTGATTATTCGCAGATGACTGAGGTTCAACAGGCGGCGTCCCTTGTGCAGGAGCAGCCGCTACGCTCTCAACGTCATCCGCTAGGGTTCTTTCTACACCGGGATCCATTTACTAATCAAAACAAAAACATTTCAACCGTCGGAAGTCATCACACATTTAAACATTAACATTCGGCATGTATAGCTAGACTCATGCGCGCTATGGTAGTCCTAGAACCGACTAAACCATAGCTCTGATACCAATAAAATGTAACACCCCGAACCCGAAACCGACACCGGAGTCGAACACGAGGTGTTAACTGACTTTAACCCCTTATAAAATTTATTTTCCAGACACTGCCCAATCTGTGTACTAGTCGTTTTAAAAAATCATATCTTGAGTTTCGTAACTCAAAAATCAGTTTCGTGATTTTTCCCAGAAACTAGACTCATGTGCCCATCTATGTATTTTTTCTAGAATTTTTTGGTCGGGCCAATTAGTACAGTTTATTAGTCAAAATCTCCCATATTGCAGGGGTCGACTACACTGACCTTTGCTCATTACGACTTGGATATCTCCCTGCACGGGGCTTCAATACTGATGCCGTTTGTTTCTACGAAAACTAGACTCAGAGGGGAATCTGTACATATATGGTACGACCCCTAATTATCTCTGGTTAATTTATAATGAATTTCCAAAGTCGGAGCAGGGAATCCAGAAACCGTTCTGGCCCTGTCCCACAAAAATCTGATTATCTCTTAATATACTGCTCATATGATCTTTTCGTTACTTCCTCATGAAAACAGACTCATCGAGCTTCGATTACATAATTTATTCATCAATTAATTCCACTCCTACTATTTTTAGTGATTTTTCAATCTCATGACACTGCTGCTGCCAGCATCTGTTACGAAAGTAACTAGGTCCATTTCATGCCTACCCTTGATCCAACTCAATCGAACATTCGTGCCATTTTCGCATGGCTTAAAGTTTACATGCCATAATTCAAACACAACGTACTAGCTTATACATGCCAAAATGTTCTTCTAAGCCAACTAAGAAGAAAGTACCAAAACTTGCTATCCGGTGTGATGACTTCGATGACGGCCCGACCACGCAAAAATAGATGAGTCCAAGCAACCTATAATGGGTGACAAGGAAACACCGAGTGAGTTTATAACTCAGTAAGTCATAAGCTATGCACTACCATCCATCAATAACATTATCACAAGAGAAAACAAAATGGAACGAGGCTAATTACTCCATCCATTCCGAACCATACCATAGTTCCTCCAACCTATCAATTCAATTTCATATCAATTCATGCATTCACATTCCATATACTCATCAATAGGACATTGAAACATTTTCATAATTCAATTTATTTTCGTTACAATCAAACGACTAAACGGCCTTTCACCCATCCTACGATAAATTTTATGTACGTGACTTCAAGTATATTTGTCACATAGGTTCAAACTTACCGAGCTCAACACCAAGTATAAGCATAGCACATAATAGCCATGTACTCAAAACACTTACCCGATCCGCTGTCCGCGATCGACTCAATAGTGTCGCACACATAGTGTCCGTAATGATTCACGAATGTATATCGAGTCCGCACACTCAGTGCTATATAATCAACTCGCACACTTAGTGCTACATAATCAAATCGCACACTTAGTGCCACATAGTCAAACTCGCACACTTAGTGCCGCATGGTCAATTCGCACACTTAGTGCATCATATTCATTTCGCACACTTAGTGCAACATAGTCGAATCGCACACTTAGTGCTGTACAATTTAATCCCGCGCACTTAGCGCCAATCTCATGGTCATAAATGGTTATCCCGCACGTTTAGTGCCGAGATCAACAACTCAGTACATCTTACCTCTTTTCTTTCATTCAACAATTTCATCATCACATACGTACATGCATATATATATATATATGTATATTTATTCATTCCATTCAGCATCAATACATACACATTATGACCATTTGAAATAATACCAACTACATGCTTAATGACTTACCTCGTGTTGGGTAAGACGGTTCCAACTCGGCTACTCGATAACCTTTTCTTTGCCTTTGCTCGATTCACCTCCTTTAACTCCTTGAGCCAAATCAATAATTTAAAATAGTCATTAATCGACTATTCAAGTATTACTTTCAGAATAATATATATATTGATTTGACTTTCACACACATAGATTATAGTAAGCTTTATAATAGTCAATAAATAACTCATTGGCAAATTTTCATTAATGTTTACAACAAAATCACATATTCACTACTAGCTGTTTTCCTGAGCAGTAGTCGCTAAATTGTTTATAAATGGAGCTACAAAACTCCAAATCACTAGCCGTTAATTTTCCCTGAATATAGACTCGTATATCTTCCATCCATAAAATTTCCAGAATTTTTGGCTCGGCCAATCAATACCAGATTTTTCTTAAAGTTTCCCCTGTTTCACTGTTTGACTATTCTGACCACTCTTCACTACGAATCAAATTTCTCATTTTACAGAATTCAAAATGTGTTGTATTTGATCTCATTTGAAACTAGACTCATTAAGGAGTCTAAGCATATAAATTTTATCTTATAATCAGTTTTGTACAATTTATAATGATTTTCTAAAAACAGAACAGGGAATCTAGTAGTCATTTTGACTCAGCCCCACAATACTTCAAATATCTCAAGATCGGTAACTCTTTTGTTTTCATAGTTTCTTTTGTAAGAAAATAGACTCTTCAAGCTTTAATGGCATAATTCACTCAGCTTCTAATTCAATTCCTACAAATTATGGCGATTTTCCAAAATCACCTTACTGCTGCTGTCCCCAAACAGATTATTACCGAATCAAATACTAACATTAGCATTTCACCTTAATAGCTAGCTTGCCAAGCCTTAATTTAACATATTTTCATTCAATTTAGTCTAATAACGCATAAATGGGTAAATTACATTTTTACCCCTAATATTTCGCACTTTCACAATTTAGTCTTTATTCCACAAAACACAAAATACACAAAGTTTGGTCACACTCCTTAAGGGCCGAATCTTCCTAGTGCCCATATAAGTCCATACATCTCATTTATTTCACCTTTGAGTCCTTCAAAAATTTGTTTTTGTAATTTAGCCCTAACTACTCAAAATCACCAAAAACTTCAACACAAAACATATTAATCTTTTATAGCCGAAAACCATACTCACCCCCAAAATCGAAATTTCAACATGGTTTACAAAAATCACTTGATAGCTCACTCAATATCAACTAAAATTTCAAAAGCTAGTACATACTTCCTTACCTTAATAGTGACTTAAAATGACCGATTGCTCATGTTACCAACAATATTCAAGATTTGAACATGGGCTAAGTAAGGGACTTAGTAACTAGCTTAATACATTCAACAATTTCCAAAAGCTACCATGCATTACATACCTTATTCAAGACTAGAAGGAGTGGCCGAATGTCTTACTTCCCCTTCCCCCTTCTTCTTAGCATTTTCGGCCAAGGATGATAAAAGATGAACAAATTTTTTTCTTTCTTCTTTAGAACATTCGGCCAAGGGGAAATGAAGAAAGATGGACACTTTTTTTTTTGTTTTTCCTTCTTACTTTCACGGCAAAAGGGGAGGAAAGAAACAATTACCACCCATCCTTTCCTTTTTCCATTTCTTTATTTCCCCATACTTCTTATTATATTTTTATCCTACATACCTCACTAGGCCAACATGTTCCCAACATGTTTCCACCCATAGCATGGCCGGCCACTACATATTAGGGAGGGGGAATTTGACATGCAAGTCCCCTTTTTCTTCCACATGCACTAATAGGTCCTCATGCATTGACCTATCACATTTTAAAATTTTCTCATATAAGTCCTATTGACTAAATTCACATGCAATCGACTAAATCGAAGCTTGAAATTTTCACACATTCATGATTACATATTCTAGATAATAAACATCGCATTCAAACCTTTCGGTGACTCGGTTTAGCGGTCCTGAAACCACTTCCCGACTAGGGTCAATTTTGGGCTGCCACATAATATCACTTAGATTAACCTACTGGAAGTAAATTCAATGTACATATTGTAAATTATTATTCCGTAGTTAGATTTTAGAATTCCATTATTATAATGTATTTTAGAATTAGGATACAACTGGTTTCTAAGAGCAACAGGAGAGATTAAAGCCAATTGAGAACAAGAATGGATGATCATAGGACTTAAGCACAACCCAAAAGGAGTGGAAATAAGTGCATGTCACAACATACCAAAGTCATGGTGCAACAGAACCATTTCAAAGGTAAAACCCTAGAAATCAATTGTCATGGTGTGAATTTGGAGAAATCTTTGTCATCGTGCCACACCATGCACATGCTAAGGCGTGACATGTCGACGTTTTTCAGTGGGGTTCAGCCCATCGTTCAGTTAAAAGCCTATCAGAAGCTCTATTTATACCCATTGCCTCTAATCCTAAATGTACACCATTCAGATGCCTTAATAGAGTAAAAACGTCCTTCAACCACTGCACGTTCATCTCGAATATTATTTTCTTTCTTTTAACATTATTGATCCCTAAAAGTAACCTCTCATTCCTTATCTTCCTCCTCAAGTCATCATATACTTTTCTCTGATTATTCCTAATATTACTCTAATTGGTGGAGGAATGATATTTGTTAGCAACAACCCGAGGTTGCAATTTTTTCAATGGCATCAAGGAAACAACAATGCACTATCTAGGCACCAATCAACTTCGATGCCAATTGATTTACTAATGAGAAAGTGGAGAGGTTCTATTGGAACTACGAAAATGTGCAAGTGTACACAATCGCAACAAGTAATAAAGTGACAAATAAATGTTGAGTTATTGTACCCACAGGGACTATGAAAAGAATTATTTACGAATCAATGAAAAACACTTTGGTGAAGAAAAATATTTTGATTTGATAAGGTGATTAAAAACTAAGATTTTAACTAAGTAAAATAAAAATAAAATAAAAGTTCTTATGCACGATTTCAAAAGTGATTTTAATCAAGATGATGTGATTGTGCTACGAATAAATTCACGGCAACTCGGTAATTTGTTAACTTATGAACGTACTTACCTACTAAAATCCATTTATCTCTTGACTATATCTCTATGTCAATTCAATCGATTAAACAAATTTTAATAAGCAAATGTGATAATGCACATACATACTTATGAAATTAAAATAATCTCTTGTACGTATCTCTATGCCAATTCAAACAATCAATTCAATCTCATAAGCACATAAAAGGTTACATGAGGTAACAATGTATTTCTACCTTGAAGCAGTTTATCACAATAATCTTGCAAGTTATGCAAGGCTAATGTATCGTTAGATATCGTTTCTAATTTAACCCTCAGCTACCTTAGATTATTAAACATGCACTGATTAAGTATTGTGCCAATTAATTACAATTTCAATCCGTTTAAATAATGAATTCATTAGTTACACTACAATTGTAGTGCAAGAATAACTTAGTCATGGTTTTACTTAATCAAACGTCTTACCGAGACCTATAACAATACGAACACAATTTTAATAACTCAAGTAGAAAAAATGCAATAAACCTAATACAAATTAAATTTAAGCCATATTAATTAAATTAAACATATCAACATCACAAATATCCATAGATATGTTCATCATAACAACAAAAAAATTAAAAGGATAGGGAACAAGAATCGGAGTTTCTCCGAGGCTTGACTAGTTTGCTCTGCTCCTCCTTCTCCGCTTGTTCTTGTTGAACCGAGGCTTTGTAACACCCCAAACCCGGCCTGCACGTTATGGCCAAATTTGGCGGTGTCACATGTAGTGTGTTTGGAAAATCGCAGCTGGTGTTGGAAAGCTGTAACATCACTTAGAACATTTCCCGTTTAGAACTTTTCATTATCTTTTGTTAATTCCAAAATAGTGATTTTTTTCTATTCAGTCCTTAATTTTCAAAACATTGTACGTATAGCTATGTATTTGAGTGAATTTTGTTAAAATGTTTGATTCTTTTTGAAAACTTGATTATCCCTACTACTAGCAGTCATAAATTGAAACAATAAAAATCGCAAATTAAAATTTAAATCCAAAAGAGGCCATTATTATAGTGAAATACCCCAAGTAAAACTTTAAAGAAAAATCTAATTAAGTACGAAATAGTAAAAAGGGTCGTGTGGCCACTGTTGAGTCCTCCGCCGCTCTGATCTGCCTAAGTCTAGGGATTACCTGTACAGATAAAATGGAAGGGTGAGTTTACGAAAACTCAGTGTGTAATCCCATATATACCAGCAGACAGAAAGTAATCACAATCTGGGCCTAAGCCCTTTTTTAGTATCAAATCCAGTTTTAGTTAGGGCATTAGCCTATCTTAGTACAAAAGCAGTCGTGCATTAGGGCCTTGGCCCATTACAGTATCAGTAATTAGTATGGTAGATATTCAGTAGCAAGCATCCTACCCAACTAGCCTCTACACTCAAACTCCGTCCAACCTACATTCAATATGGGGATATAATCAACCCACCCATCCCTACACTCCAAAAAGTACCGAATGCGACACTATACAGTAATATGCAGCTGTGCTGCCAGTAAGTTAGGCTCGAAGCCTTTCAGTACACTTCCTTCGATCAATATAAACCCAACCCTATGCAATGCATCATACAATCGTGTCATGTCAAATCATGGTATCATATATGCGTTTAGTATAGTTTTAACAGCATGCTCAATGTACAGTCATAAATATATATATCGTACATGGATATAACAGTCATTCAGTCAATTAGGGGTCTAGGTAAGCTTATCGACCCTACAGTAGGTCCACAATCGACTCGGACGACCCGTGCAACCTTAGCAATCAAATAATGAAAATGGGCCCACATGCCTATGTTGTTAGCCCGTGTGGGCCCACACGCCGGTGTGGAATACACAGCCCAAAATGGCCTTGGTCGTGTGATCCCAAAATTCCCACACGCCTGTGTGGGCCCACACGGCCCAATCTGGCCTGGTTCATGCGTCGTACATAGCCTGCCTCGTTGATCACACGCTCATGTTTAGTCACACGGCTTGCCACACGGGCGGCCACACGCCCGTGTGGTGTCGATAGCCTCACTTTTTGGCATTTTTTCCGATTCTAGTTTTCAGCGTTGTGATTACACACCTGATATGATTTTTGGTATGCAACCCCTCCTGAGACAAAAAAGCACCTAAACAATGACAATTCCATGACCCAACACAGGTGTGTGGGCCTATACGGGTTGACAACATGGGCCTGTGGGCCCATTTTCATTATTTGATTGCTAAGGTTGCACGGGTCGTCCGAATCGATTGTGGACCTACTGTAGGGTCAATAAGCTTACCTAGACCCCTAATTGACTGAATGACTATTGTATCCATGTACGATATATATATTTATGACTGTATATTGAGCATGCTGTTAAAACTGTACTAAACGCATATATGATACCATTATTTGACAAGACATGATTGTATGATGCATTGCATGGGGTTGGGTTTATATTGATCAGAGGAAGTGTACTGAAAGGCTTCGAGCCTAACTTATTGGCAGCACAGCTACATATTATTGTATAGTGCCGCATTTGGTACTTTTTGGAGTGTAGAGATGGGTGGATTGATTATATCCCCATATAAAGGGTAGGGTTGGACAGAGTTGGAGTGTAGAGGCTGGTTGGGTAGGATTTTTGCTACTGCATATCTATTGTACTGATTACTAATACTGTAATGGGCCAAGGTCTTAATGCATGACTGCTCTTGTACTGAGATGGGCTAATGCCTTAACTAAAACTGGATCTGATACTAAAAAAGGGATAAGGCCCAGATTGTGATTGCTTTCTGTCTGCTGGTATATATGGGGTTACACACTGAGTTTTCGTAAACTCACCCTTCTGTTTTATCTGTAATCCCCAGACTTAGGTGGATCGGAGTCGTGGAGGACTCAGCGATGGCCACACGACCTACTGTTTCGTACCTAATTAGATTTTTTTCTTTAAAGTTTTACTTGGGGTATTTCACTGTAATAATAGCCTCTTTTGGATTTAAATTTTTAACTTGGGATTTTTATTGTTTCGATTTATAACTGATAGTAGTAGGGATAATTGAGTTTTCAAAAAGAATCAAATGTTTTAACAAAATTCACTCAAATACGCAACTATTTTAAAAGCTTCCGCAATGTACAATGTTTTGAAAATTAAGCACTGAATAGAAAAGAATCACGATTTTGGAATTAACAAAAGGTAATGATAATTTTTAAACGGGAAATGTTTTAAGTGATGTTATGGCTTTCCAACACAAGCTGCGGTTTTCCAAACACACTATATATGACACCGCCAGATTCAGCCATAACGTCCAGGCCGGGTTTGGGGTGTTATAGGCTTCCAAAAACACTTGAATGATGCTACAAATGGGGGTTGAATGACTCTTTTTCAAGAGGTGAAATCGACAAGGGAATAGGGAAGGAAATGAAGAACAATAAAGAGATAAAAGTGAAAGTGAAGTGAAGAATGAATGGTTTCGAGATGTGTTTGAAGTGAGCAGCCAATGAGGGTATTTATAGGTTGAGGAGGCTACTAAAAATAGCCAAAATCAGAATCTAAAGACTCTCTACATGGTCGGCCACACATGTGGCATGTTTGAAGATTTCAAACATGCTATTTTTAGGTAAGGCAAATCTTGAAAGGCATGAATAGGGGCAAACCATCCCACATGCTATTTTGCAAGAAAAATAATCAGCCAAGCAAGTTGATTGGGTCAGCATGTGGGATGGTTTTGGGCTGCCCAGTGCTTGGTTGGATCGATTTTCTCGGTTCAGCTCAACTAGGTCCCATTTCATAATTAATTAATAATAATTTATTTAACCCAAATTAAATTGAATTAAAATTTAAATTAATTATATTATGAATTAATACACATAATTTGGACTGCCTTAGGCTGAAAAATTAATTTGCCTTGATGCTTCAAAATTGCTTCTCAGTTTTGCACTTCTAGTAGTGTCTGTCGAGCCGTTTTTCGCCCTTTGTGCAAATCTGTCGAAAATAATCAAAATTAATAAAAATTTGCTATAAAATTAATTAAAATTCAACATGTTCATAGTTTGAGTGAAATATAATTATTTTATAATTATTATATATTTTTCGACAAGAATTTTACTGAAACTGCATGAATTTGAGTTAAAAAGGGCTTGAAAAAGTGTGTATATTTTTGTGTTTCCACACCCTCAAACTTAATTCATTGCTCGTCCTGAGTAATGCAAAAAATTGAATTTCTCGGAAACACCTTTGAAAAATTCCTTCAGAACAACTTTCTTCCCAAAATTATGATTTTAGTATACTTATGCTCAAGAACAAGAATTTTGAGATTTACACTACTTCAGTATACATATCATTCAAATTAATCTCAATTATTCTTATGATAGCAAAAATAGACTAAATGTTTCCAAATAAAGAGATGTTAAATCCCTACCAATTTAATTTTATTCCCTTATTCAAGATTAAGTTGCAATCATTAAGCTTAACTTATGCCTTCATATGTTGAACATAACAATTTCTCTTTACTAATATAGGTAGCATAGAAACTTAAATCAATAGGTTTTTAAAAAGGATGTAATGTGGCTAGGCTAGGGGTAGGTAAAAGATAGATAAATTTAGGCTAAAAAACCCTAGACTCGACTTGAATTGGACCTTCAAAATAATTACCTTCCATACACCAACTTGTTTTGCTTTCACATGCTCTTTTGTACATCTATCTTCCTTCAAGTACATATGCTCTTCTCTTCTTTTTTTTTTCATGAGCATTTTGTTGTATGTACTACAACTTTTTTGAGCATTTGATACTACTATTCAACTCCCCCAAACCTATTTTCAAATAACATTCTAAATAGTATTGAGTCTAGTGTTTGGGACAATTTAAAGATAATTAGGAGAAAAGTGATGGCAAAATATTGCAAGGGTTCAAATAAAATTAGGCCATATTGTAGCACCCTAAACCCGGCCTAAACGTTATGGTCGAATCTGCAATATCACATCGAAGTGTGTTTTGAAAACCATCATTCTGTTTGAAAAGTTTGTGCTATATTAAAACCCTCATAGTGATCTTTTACTGAACTCTTAAGTATCTTTGATCGTTGTTAAAAATCAAGTAGGTTTATTAAAAGTTTAATTGTTTAATATTGTTATTACACTTTAAAAAAAAACATGTTTGTTGCGGGGCTTTTGAAATATGTTGTAACAGTGTGGAGTTTTGAAAATGTTTATTTTTTTTTCGAAAATCCGCAACCTACTACTAGCAGATATAAATCAGAATAAGAAACTCTCAAATTAAAGTAAAAATTTAAAAAGGCCTTATTACATAACAATACCCAAATCAAATAGCTCAAAGATTAAAAGTTTAAAACGGTAGCAAAAGCAGTTGTGTGGCCTCCATTGGGTTCCTCAAAGCACCGACCCACCTAAGAATTACCTGCACATGAAAGCAGAAGGGTGAGTTTATGAAAAACTCATTGTGTAATCCCTTTACAAAAAAGTTAGTCCAACCATAGGCAAATACAGTTCGGGCCTGAGCCGGTTTTAGTGACAATCCAGTATCAGTTAGGGTCGTAGCCCATTATAGTATCAGTATCAGTGTGGGACTTAGCCCAATACAGTAACAATAACAGTAATGCAATCAGAAATCCTACCCATCCGTCCTCTACACTCCACTCCGTCCAGCCCTACACTCTATGTGGGGTTAAAATCAACCCACCCATCCCTACACTCTAAAATATAACACTAGTTGCGGCACTAAACAGTGATGGTAGTAGAGCTGCCAGCACAATACACTTCCTCCAAATATAATAACCCAACCCCATGCAACATGTCATGTCATAATACCATACGTGAATGCAAATCATGTCATGCTTGATTACTGTCATACATATCAAAGGGGTATTTCAGTCATTTACCTCGTAGGGGTATAACGGTCATTTCATCAAATTAGGGTCTAGGTATACTTACCGACCCAGCAGTAGGTCCACAGTCGTCTCAGGCAGCCCATGCAACCTTAACAGTCAAGCGGTGATAATAGGCCCAAAGCCCATAAAGCGGCCCATGTGGGCCCATACAGGCATAGCCCAAAAATGGCCTTGGCCGTGTGGACTACACAGCCTGGCCCAAAAATCTCCACATGTCTGTGTGGTTCACCCGTGTGAGGCCCAAGAGCCCGTAGGGCCCACACGGCCCATTTCGTCCCAAGTGGCCCAAAACGGCCTAAACCCATGAAATCGCTCGTGGTGGCCTCTACTATCAAACACCTACATTTTAAGCGTTCGAATTACCACACGAGCAAGCGCATGCTTGTGCAGCATCTACAGTCATACTTTTTCAGCTTTTGCCGACCTACGTTTCTAGTAGTGTGGTTACACACTTGTTTGCGAGGAGTGCTAAAAGTCCATGAGCACCAAGCCTACATTCATTCAAGGCATTCAATTAGTCTTTTTATCACTAGGGTTAAACACCCTTTTATTCACACTTAATTCCAACATGATATTTATTACCTGCCTTGATTGAACAAATGCGATTTAACCCACTCAAATCGCTAACCAAGATTGACTTCAAGAACCTTGGCAAAGATCTATATTACAACTTAATCTTGTTAACCAAAACCCTAATATAAATAACTCGAACCAAGTGAGCAACTTACCAAAATGTAGAACTAATAGCAGAGAGTAGCAGTAATCGGTCTACAAAAGTACATCCTAAAACTGGGGCACGAGATGGTGCAAACACCTTTGACAGTAACCGTCAGAGAATAGAAATTGTTAGAGGGGAAAACTATTTGACAGAGAAAAAAGAAAACAACAACTGTACACTTAAACTTGAAATGGAACATTCGGCTAACCCCAAAAAGTGCAAAGAGAAGAAAGTCGAAAGACAAAAATGAGGGGAAGAGAGAAATGAAGAGCACTAACCCCAAAATCAAAACAAGGGAAAATAGAGAGAGATGATGAGGTATTCGGCCTAAGTAACAAGGTGAAAGGGAAAAATATTGAGAGGAAGAGAGGAAGAGTATTCGGTTTCAATCAACACAAGGCACTCGATAAAAACTGAAGAAAATGAAAGAGAAGAGAAACGAGTGTTTGGCCAAGGGACAAAAGAAGATGATGGTGACGGTTCAGAACCAATTGAGAGGAGAAGAATGGTATTCGATTAGGGTTACAAGGATGAGCACATTCGGTAGAATAGAAGATGAAAAAGAAACTGCTACAGTAGAAAATTGGTCGAAAAGGGGAAGCAAAACTGAAAAGCATGCAAGAGGAAAAATACCTGAATAGTCACACTCAGAATTTGGCTACCAAACAAAACCTTAACCCAAAGAAAGAAAAGAAGCAAAAAGGAAAGCAAAACCACACAATTTTGATACTACGAGTCTATAACCGAATTTGCCTAAAGGGGACCCACAACAAGCCGAATGGTTGAGGAGAATCCCATTTCGGCACCACCACCCCTACTGCTTGATCCACTCCTCGAATATCTCCCTAAATCTCTCCTCTAATCCCTCAACCGACCAATTCAAACCCTTTCAAACTCCTTCTAAAATCAGCCACACACTCCCCTCCCCCTCAAACACTCCAACCGCCCACTAGCTTCAGAGTTCTACTGATACCCAACTATCTACACGACACAGTAGCAAAAAGACACCCCTTGCACGTAGTAGGACTCGAACTCAAGTCCCTTAGCATTAGTAACACGCCATTATCCCTTGGACCAGCAAACTTGTTATGACTTGATATTCCCACACTTATTTAAAAACCCACTATCCAGAATCTAGGGTTTTATTCAAATTTAACAAAAATTTTGCTAAAGTCCAAGTTTGAACCCAGGACTTCCAACACTTCTCAAGCACTTAACCACTAAAGCAAGTAAGCATGAACGCAACATAACATACAAATTTTAATGCTTAGATTTTAGGGCGTTACAACTCTACCCCCATAAAAGAAAATTTCGGCCTCGAAATTTACCTGATCAAAATATGTGAAGGTATTATTGTCGCATCGCCTCCTCGGGTTCCCACGTGGCTTCCTCAGAGCTGTGATTACGCCAAAGCACCTTAACCAGTGGGATAGACTTCTTCCTTAACACTTTTACATCACCTGAACCGGTTCCTCCTCAAAAGTTAGATCCGGCCAAATCTCAATCTCCTCAGTCGATATAATATGCGTGGGATCAGAGCGATAACATCTCAACATGGATACGTGGAACACATCGTGAATCTGATCCAACTCTGGAGGTAACTCAAGTTGATAGGTAACCGGTACCACATGCTTCAATACATGATAAGGCCCAATGAACCTAGGGCTTAACTTGCCCTTCCGACCAAACCTTAGTACCTTCTTCCATGGTGAGACCTTGAGAAAAACTAAGTCCCCCACAGAATACTTAATCTCCTTTCATTTCAATTCCGTATACGACTTCTATCTGTCAGATGCCGCCTTCAGTCGATCCCGAATCAATTAAACTTTATCCTCAACATCAGAAATCAATTCAGGACCCAGACCTCGCCGCTCACCTAACTCAGTCCAACACGAAGGAGTACGACACCTACGACCATATAATACCTTGTAATGTGCCATCTGTATGATAGACTGGTAGCTATTGTTGTATGCAAACTCTGCCAATGACAAGTAATCCTCCCAACTACCCCGAAAGTTAATCACACAACTCATTAACATGTCCTCCAGTATCTGAATCACCCTCTCTGATTGATCGTTTGTCTGAGGATGGAATGCAGTACAGAAGTCCAACCTTGTACCTAAAGCCTCTTGTAACTTCTTCCAGAACCAAGACGTGAAGCGAGGATCTCTATTAGATATTATAGAAAATGGTACCCCATGCAGTCGCACTATCTCAGACACATACAGCTTAGCCAGTTTCTACAATGAGTAATCAGTACAAACAGGTATGAAATGGACAGACTTGGTTAATCGATCCATGATGACCCATACTGAATCTTGCTTAGTAGGCGTTAAGGGCAGTCCACTAACGAAATCCATAGTTACTCTCTCCCACTTCCAAAGCGAAATCGTAACTAGCTGAAGCAACCCTGAAGGTAACTGATGTTCAGCCTTAACCTGCTGGCAAGTGAGGCATTTACTCACAAAGTCAGTAACTTCATGCTTAAGACCAGGCTACCAATATAACTCATGAAGGTCACGGTACATCTTATTCCTGTCAGGATGCATAGCATAAGGATTACTATACACCTCCTGTAGTATCGACTGCCTCAAATCAGTATCCTTCGGTACACAGATTCTCCCACGAAGACAAAGTACCCCTTCGCTATTCAGTCTAAAATCTGAATCTTTTCCATCTCTGTCTGTGGGAATCGAAGACCTAGTGACTCATCCTTCATCTGTTTACCCTTAATCTATTCAATCCACGTCAGTTTAACCTGAAGTTCAGCCAACAGATTACCATCTTCGAATAAGTTGAGACGAGCAAACATCGCCCTCAGATCAGTCCCAGCCCTAAGACTCAGTGCATCGGCCACCACATTAGCCTTACTAGGATGGTATTTAATCGAACAATCACAATCCTTAAGTAGCTCAATCCATCTACGCTGCCTAAGGTTTAGTTCCTTTGGAGTGAGGAGATACTTGAGGTTCTTGTGATCCGTAAAATTGATACACTTCTCACCGTACAAGTAATGCCTCCAAATTTTCAGTACGAATACCACCGCAGCCAACTCCAAGTCATGTGTCGGATAGTTTGCCTCATGCATCTTAAGCTGGCGAGACGTATATACCACTACCTTACCCCCTTGCATCAACACACATCCCAAACCAACATATGATGCATCGCTGTAGATAGTGAACTCTTTCCCAAACTTCGGCTGAATCAAGACAGGGGCCTCAGTCAAAACTTTCTTAAGCTTCTCAAAACTTTCCGACTGCTTATCAACACAATTAAATGGTACCCCTTTACGCAACAACTGTAACACCCCAAACCTGGCCCAGACGTTATGGTCAGATCCGACGTGTCACATTGAAGTTTTTAAGAAAACAAATGCCTCTTTCAACGTCCTTCTTAGTGTTTTAAAAGATAGCCTTTGCTAAGTTAATAAAGTGAATGGAAGCTGTGCACCAGGTAGGTATCCGAAACAGAGGAGGTGAGCCATGAAGGCTGCTTAAGTACCAAGCTCTTGATTGGATCCAATCCTAGACATGCCCACAACCATTGACACACTTTGGTGCGAGGTTATGTTTTGAGAAAAACGAGTTGAAATTCATTTAAGTAGATATTTTTGATAAACAGATTAATTGTATCATTGCGTTATTTTGAAAACAATTATCATCTTGGAAACGCGCCATAGGTCTAACCCATTTTGGATTGTTATCAGTAAAATATAGGGTATAAAATAAAATAATCCCAGAAAAATAATTAAAATGGCCTTATTACAACCCAAAACCAAATAATAATATTAATAAGATAAAACTTATAAAGAAATAAATCGGCTACTTATTGCAATTAAAAGAACCAGAAACAGTAGTGTGGCCATCTCCGAGTCCCTCGCAGCTCTAAACCATCTAAACTTAGGGATTACCTGCACAGTTAGAAACGGGGTGAGTTTACGAAAACTCAGTGTGTAATCCCAATAACAAACAAACAGTGAAAACACAGTGTCAGTACAATCTGGGCCAAAGCCGTATCTAGTCTTGGCATATACTGGGCTGAAGCCTTTCGTTTAACGGTTACTGGGCCGAAGCCTTTACTGTAAACGGCATTGCCCTTAGGCCCATTTCAATATCACATGTAATGTCAATGGATGTATGCAAGCCCATTTGGGGAGACTACTCGACCCACCATTCGCTACTCTCCACCCGTACCAACCAACAGACCATGTGGGGAATAACTCAACCCACCCAACCAACACACCACTGGCAGCATAGCTGCTTTATCATATATCTGGAGGCCTAGCCTCTTTAATAACTGGGGCAAATCCCTTTTCGGTAAACTGGGGCAAAGCCTTTTTCAATAAACTGGGGCATAAGCCCTTTTCGGTAAATTGGGGCATAAGCCCTTTTCAATAAACTGGGCATAAGCCCTTTTCGGTAAACTGGGGCATAAGCCCTTTTGCACTTCCTCCATCCATATAAAAACCCAACCCAATGCAACATGTCATGTATGCAGAATGTCATGCCCATATTTGAATTAAAAAATCGCAGTCAAGTCATTCATATCACCAACATATATTCACAATCAAATCCGTCAACCACACAGTCCAAGTCAGTCACTTGCCCACAAGGGCAAAACAGTCATTTTTCACATTATAAGGGTATTTTCATAATTTTACCAAATATCAAGGTTTTCCATGTTCATTACAATTATCAATATTTCCGAGTGTTTAAACAATGATCTTTAACCCACTTTACCAAATTCGGGCTTTTGGGCCCAAAACCCCTAATGGGCCTTACGTATGCTGATTTAACCTACTTAACCCAAATTTTACAACAATACTAACCGTGTTAACTTGCAACTTTTCCAAATTCCATTTTCTATCAATTCTACCCAAATGGGTCCGAAAGCCCATTGGGCCCAATTTCAGCCCATTGAGGCCCAACTTACCATCGTGCACAAAATTAAGTTCTTACCTGTTCCATCGATCCAAACACCGATCTTATCGTATTTATCGCATCTATACCCAAATGTAACATTACAAGAGTGACAGCCCTATTTTTGACCCTAATCGGAAAGTGGTTTCGGGACCACAAAACCGAGTCACAAAAATAATTAACCGTTATATCTTATGCTTATTGTATGTGAACCTGCATGTGTGAAAGTTTCTTGCTTTAATTTTGTCAATTGTATGTAAAATTTATTAAATAGAACTTATGTGAGACAATTGTGAAATGTGACAGGTAATTTTAAATATGGTCTACTAATGCATGTTAAAAAAAATGGACTTGCATGTCAAATTATCCATTTTTCTTTAGTGGCCGGCCATGTAGTTGATTCATATATATTATATGTATATTATATTAACATTAATTTAAACTAAATGAATTAAAGAATAAAAATAAAAGAATAATGGCTTAGTGGGGAGGAAACCAAAGTTGGTTCATCCTTTGATTTCTTTGGCCGAAAATTTCAAGAAGAGAAGGGGGGGAAACAAACATTCGGCTACCCCTTCCTAGCCTTGATTAAGGTATGTTTGAAGTGTTTTGATAGAAATTTCTTGTGTGTTTTTGGATAGTTTCTTAATTCCTCCATAACCCATGTGCAAATTTTCATTTTGGTAGCTATAGGACCAATCGGTCATGAGAGGATTTTTTTCATTTAGAAAAGTTATGTTGATGTTTTGTTGTGAATCAATAAAAGTCCTCTATTTGGTTGAGATTATAAAAGTATGTTAAGTTTTTGAATTTGTAATTGTAAAGATTAAGTGGTTGTGTTATAGCCGAATATACATTGAAAATTTTAATGGAGAAACTCTTATGATATAAGCTTGTAAAATTGAAGTTATAAATTGTGTTTTGTAGTTTAAATGGTTAAAGACTATTCGGTTATAGCCTTAATTTTTCATGAAGAAATCAAGTTAAATGTATTTGTGTCTATGCTATGGCCGAATGTACTATGGCTGATTGTGGACTATGATAAAATTTAGTAAGGTATGTGCTTTAAATGTGTTATGAACTATTATAGGTTAAGTTAGGTTGAAGCTTGGTGAAATTGAACTTGAAAAATGATTTGAGCACAATGTGGTATTGATATTATGTATAAGTAAATTTATAGATATATATATGATGAAATTGATTGGTGAGATACATGCTTAAATAATATGTATGCAAAGAATGTGTGAAAGAGTGAATTGGTAATAATCTACTTGGGACAGCAGCAGTAAGGTGATTTTCAAAAATCACCATAAATTGTAGGAATTGAATTAGAAGCTGAATAAATTGTGTAATTAAATCTTGATGAGTCTAGTTTTCTATAATAGAAACCGTAAAAGTAAAAGAATTACCGATCATGAAATATTTGAAGTAATGTGGGACAGAGTCAAAATGACTTCTAGATCCCCTATTCTATTTTTATAAAATCATTATAAAATGTATAAAAATGATCATAGAATAAATTTTATATGCTTAGGCTCCTTAGTGAGTCTAATTTCAAATGAAATAAACGACAACATATTTTGATTTCTGTACAATGAGAAATTTATTTCGTAGTGAAGAATGGTTAGATTTGTCCAACAGTGAAACAAGGGAAACTTTAGGAACAATCTGGTATTGATTGGCTAGACTAAAAATTATGAAAATTTTATGGATAAAATATAAATGAGTCTATTTTCAAGGAAAATTTACGGCAATTGATTTGGAGTTTCGTAGCTCCAGTTATAAGTAATTTAATGACTGTTGCTCAGGAATTCAGCTTATAGTGAAATTGTGATTATATAGTAAACATTGATAAAAGAAAAATTTTGCCAATGAATTGCTTATTGATTTCTTATAAGCTTACTATAATCTGTATGTGTGAAAGTAGAATATATATGTATTATATTCTGAAAGTAATACTTGAATAATTGACTAATGATTAGTTTAAAATTTATTGAATTAAAGCTCAAGAGCATAGAGGGGCAACCTCGGATAAGGGAAAAGCTAAAGTCGCGGAATAGCCAACCCGAAATTTGTTCAGAAAGACACAAGGTAAGTTTTGAGTAATCGCCTTTAGTATAAAATTTATAATGCCTTGACATATATATACTACATGAATTTTGATCTTTTTGGTTCTATTTGAATTAAGTTGAATGGTAAATTAGGGTTAAGCTTGATTGATGAAAGGTACGTGTGATATTCATGCATGATTTTAAGCTGAAATGAAATAATTGTGTTCATAAGAAGCTCATGTCCGAATGTAGCCAATGGCTACTAATAATGTGAAATGTTCTATAAAATGTGTTAGAATACGATAAAAAAAAACATGTTATTTGATGTGGAATTGTATCTGGGCTTAAAGACCCGCAGGCTTCGTGCTGGAATTGTATCCGGGCTTAAAGACCCGCAGGCTTCGTGCTGGAATGACATCCGGGTTAAAAACCTGTAGGCTGTGCTAAATATGTGTTTCGAGTCCTAAGACTTGATAGGACCGGTGTCAGTAAGTTAAGTATGATTACGACATTGAATATCCGTGCGGGTAAGTATTATATATGTTATACCTGCTAAGGTACGTATTACGTACTCATAAGTGAATTGACTTCAAAACGAATTATTAGTATCAAAGAATGGTGTATATATATATGTGAGTGTGTGTATATGTATGTGAATGAATACCGTATTTATGAATAAGAGAATGACTTATTTGGTCAATGTATGTCATTGTAAAAGCATGTGTCTTAAAGAAATTTTATGAACCATATAGTATAGTGAAATATGTATTGAGAATTTTCTTGTGTATTCATGTATATATATATTCACCCAATAGGTTATAATTAATGTACTTGTGAGTTTTTGGCCAAGTAATTTACAAATTAAATTTGGGTTCTTGTGATACTTAATGTTAGATTTTAAATGATACGTTTTAATTGTTTGAAACACTTAAAACTTACTAAGCCTCGAAAGCTTACTCCGTTTATTTTATTTCTTTGATTTATAGATTGTCAATTTTGGCCACCGACTCGGGGATCATCAGCAGTTCATCATACTATCGATCTTTTTGGTACAGTTATATTTTGGCCTTGGTATGGCATGTATAGGTTAGGCCGGTGATGGTTATGTTTTGTATTGTAAATATTTTAGCCATATGAAAATGGCATTTATATGACTTAAAGATCAGTATGTACTCAGCTTAATTTCTGTCTTTGTTGATTGATTATATGGACAAAAAAAATTTAATTGTTTGGCGTGGTAATACCTTATAGCCTAAACCGGCGATCGAACTCGGGCTAGGGGTGTTACATTTTATTGGTATCAGAGCTACAGTTTAGTCGATTCTAGGACTAACGTAGAGTGTTTGAGTCTAGCTATACATGCAATATAGTATTAATGTGATAGTATGATGAATTCTGACAGTTAAAAATGTGTTTTCATATAGTAATTGATCCTGATCCCAATCGAGCGGTAGCTGATGATGTTGAGAGTGTAGCGCCTGCTCCCGCGCATGGGACAGCACCGATGGACTCTCAACCTGTTGCAAGCAATCGGAATGATGAGGCTAGATAGGCTTTCTATAGTGTATTGAATGATTGGTTCAACCAATACATTCGAACTAATACGGCTGTTCCACAACCCCCACTTCCGAATAATACGCCCCCTGCACCTACAATACCTCTGGTAAGTGATCAGACGAGGTTAAATAAGCCTCCGATTGACAGAATCAGAAAGCACGGGGCTACTAAATTTAAAGCTAAAGATAGTGATGATGCCGAGCAAGCTGAATTTTGGTTGGACAACACTATTCGAGTACTTGATAAACTATCTTGCACACCCAAGGAATGCCTGAAATATGCTATATCCTTGCTACGTGATTCTGCTTACTATTGGTGGAACACCTTGGTTTCTGTTGCACCCAGAGAACGGGTGACGTGGGAGTTTTCCAAACTGAATTCCGGAAAAAATACATCAGTCAGAGGTTCATTGATCAGAAACGAAAAGAATTTCTTGAGCTTAAACAGGGTTCCCTGTCAGTTACTGATTATGAACGGAAGTTTGTCAGACTCAGTAGATATGCTCGGGAATGTATATCGTCTGAAGCTATTATGTGTAAACATTTTGAAGATGGGCTGAATGAAGATATAAAGATGTTTGTAGGCATTCTAGAAATACGAGAGTTTGTAGTACTTGTCGAGCGAGCTTGCAAAGCCGAAGAACTTAGTAAAGAAAAAAAGAAAGCTGATGTCGAAGCTGGAGAATTTCGTAAAAGATCTTCAGAAAAGTCTTTTCATCAATCATCGAAGAAATTTCGAGATGATTCAGGCCAATCAAAGAATACTTCAGGTTTTTCCAGGCAAGACCACGATCGACCCGTTGTGAGTACACGAGCCACTTCAGTTGCCAGTGTTGGAAATGATCGTCGGGACAGGACAGAGTGCAAGTATTGTGGTAAATGGCATTCGGGGAGTTGTAGATTTCATGACCGCTCCTGTTATAAATGCGGATCAGCCAACCACTTTATTAAGGACTGCCCAAGATTGTCTGAACAGAATATGAATCAGAGTGGGAAACCGAGTACTACGGCACGAGGTAGACCACTTAGGAATACGGGGAATGCTAGCGGCAGTCAGAGAGGGTCTAAAGATGCTACAACCAAATCCGAGGCTCATGCTCCTGCTAGAGCTTATGCTATAGGTGCATGTGAGGATGCTTCTTCGCCTGATGTTATTATTGGTACTTTCACTCTCTTTGATACTGATGTGATTTCTTTGATTGACCCTGGTTCTACCCATTCTTATGTATGTGAGACTTTAGCATCCAGTAAGACTTTACCTGTTGAGTCTACTGAGTTCGTTATTAGAGTGTCAAATCCCTTGGGTCAATATGTGCTTGTCGATAAGGTGTGTAAGAAATGCCCCTTAAAAATCCGAGGTTCCTGTTTTCCGGCTGATTTGATGCTTTTACCGTTTGATGAATTTGATGTTATCCTCGGTATGGATTGGTTGACCGTACATGATGCAGTAGTGAATTGCAAAAGTAAGACCGTTGATTTGAGATGTACAAATAATGAGGTAATCCGAGTTGAGTCTACTAATTTGAACAGATTGTCAGCAATGATAATATCCTCGATGTCGGCTCAAAAATATGTAAGAAAGGGGTGTGAGGCATATCTTGCATACGTAATTGATAGCAAAGAAATAGAAAAGAAGCTTTAATCAGTATCAGTGGTTTGTGAGTATCCAGATGTTTTTCCCAAGGAATTGCTAGGGTTACCACCTGTTCGGGAGGTAGAGTTTGGTATTGAACTTGTACCTGGGACTACACCAATTTCGATAGCGCCGTACCGTATGGCACCAACCGAATTAAAGGAATTGAAAGCTCAGTTGCAAGAGTTGACAGATAGAGGTTTTGCTGGACCAAGTTTTTCACCATGGGGTGCACCAGTATTGTTTGTGAAAAAGAAGGACGGAACCATGAGGTTGTGCATCGACTATCGTCAGTTGAATAAAGTGACAATAAAGAATAAATATCCGTTACCACGTATTAATGATTTGTTTGATCAATTGAAGGGAGCCTCAATGTTTTCAAAGATAGATTTGAGATCGGGTTATTATCAGTTGCGAGTTCGAGACTCAGATATACCTAAAACTACTTTCAGGACGAGATACGGTCACTACGAGTTTTTAGTGATGCCGTTTGGGCTCACTAATGCCTCTGCGGTATTTATGGATTTGATGAATCGAATTTTCAGGCAGTATTTGGACCGGTTTGTAGTTATGTTTATAGATTACATCTTGATTTATTCACATGATGAAACTGAACACGCTGAGCACCTGAGATTAGTGTTACAGATTTTATGGGATAAGCAGTTGTATGCTAAGTTCAATAAATGTGAGTTCTGGTTGAGAGAAGTTAGCTTTTTAGGACATGTAGTATCTGCATCGGGAATTCGAGTTGATCCGAGTAAAATTTTAGCCATACTTGATTGGAAACCCCCGAGAAATGTTATTGAAGTTCGAAGCTTTTTGGGGTTTGCTGGTTACTACAGATGGTTTGTAAAGGGTTTCTCGATGATAGCCACACCAATAATGAGACTACTTCAGAAAGATGTTAGGTTTGAATGGTCAGAAAAATGTCAGGAAAGTTTCGATCAGTTGAAAACTTATTTGACTGAAGCTCCAGTGCTTGTGCAGCCTAAATCTGGTAAAGAATTTGTCATTTACAGTGATGCATCCTTGCTTGGGCTGGGTTGCGTATTGATGCAAGAAGGTCGAGTAGTAGTTTACGCGTCGAGACAATTGAAACCACATGAGAAAAACAATCCAACCCATGATCTTGAATTAGCTGCCATTGTTTTTGCTTTGAAAATTTGGCGACACTACTTGTTTGGAGAGAGGTGTCATATATATTCGGATCATAAAAGCCTCAAATACTTGATGACTCAAAGAGATTTGAATCTGCGGCAAAGACGTTGGCTCGAGTTGTTGAAAGATTATGAGCTTGTCATCGACTATCACCCGGGAAAGGCTAACGTGGTTGCCGATGCCTTAAGTCACAAATCACTATTTGTTTTGCGAGCAATGAATGTACACCTGTCTGTTTCACCCGATAATGTGTGGGTAGCAGAATTAAAGGCCAAACCATTATTGATTCATCAAATACATGAATCCTAGAAAGTTGACGACGAATTGTTGCTAAACGAGTTGAATGTGTTTCAAATGTGGAATTAGAGTTTAAAATTGATGATGGCGATTGTTTGAGGTTTAGAAGTCGACTGTGTGTTCAAAGAAATTCAGAACTTATTTCTCTGATTTTAAGCGAGGCTCATAGTAGCCGCATGTCAATCCACCCAGGTAGTACGAAAATGTACAATGATCTGAAACGTCTGTTTTGGTGGCCTGGTATGAAACGAGACATTTCTGACTTTGTTTCGAAGTGTTTGATATGTCAACAAGTGAAAGCAGAACATCAAGTGCCTTCAGGGTTACTTCAGCCGATCATGATACCCGAATGGAAATGGGATCGAGTCACGATGGATTTTGTATCTGGGTTGCCATTGTCGTCAAGCAAGAAAGATGCGATTTGGGTTGTTGTTGATAGACTGACAAAATCGGCTCATTTTATTCCTGTACGTACGGATTATTCCCTTGACAAGCTAGCTGAAATGTATGTTTCTCAAATTGTAAGGTTACATGGAGTACCTATTTCGATTGTGTCGGATAGAGATCTGAGATTCACATCGCGATTTTGGATGAAATTGCAAGAAGCATTGGGTACCAGGTTGCATTTTAGCACCCCTTTTCATCCCCAGACCGATGGTCAATCCGAGCGGATAATTCAGATGCTCGAGGATATGTTGAGTTGTTGCATCCTTGAGTTTAGTGGTTCATGGGAACGGTATTTACCTTTGATTGAATTCGCTTACAACAATAGATTTCAATCAAGCATTAAGATGGCACCTTACGAGGCTTTGTATGGTCGTAAATGCCGTACACTGTTGTTTTGGACCGAGCATAGTGAAAGTAAAATCTTCGAGGTTGAATTGATTAAAGATGCTGAGCTGAAAGTAAAAATAATCCGTGAAAGTCTGAAAGCAGCTTCAAATCATCAGAAGTCGTATGCAGATTTAAAGCGAAAAGACAGTGAATATCAGGTCAGAGACAAAGTGTTTCTTAAAGTTTCACCTTGGAAAAAGGTGCTCAGATTTGGCCGTAAAGGCAAATTGAGTCCGAGATTCATCGGGCCGTATGAGATATCCGAACGAATTGGGCCAGTCGCATATAGATTGATTCTACCCCCTGAACTTGAAAAGATTCACAACGTTTTTCATGTCTCGATGCTTCGACGTTATATATCCGATCCAATCTGATTTCAGTTATAAAGAAGAACCGATTCGTATCCTAGCTCGCGAGGTGAAAGAGTTGCAAAACAAAAAGGTTCGTTAGTAAAAGTGTTACGGCTCAAACACGAGATTGAAGAAGCTACTTGGGAAACCGAGAACTCTATGAAAGAACGATACCCATATCTATTCACTGATAAGATTTTCAGGGACGAAAATTCCTTAAGTGGGGGAGAGTTGTGACAGCCCTATTTTTGACCCTAGTCGGAAAGTGGTTTCGGGACCACAAAACCGAGTCACAAAAATAATTAACCGTTATATCTTATGCTTATTATATGTGAACCTGCATGTGTGAAAGTTTCTTGCTTTAATTTTGTCAATTGTATGTAAAATTTATTAAATAGGACTTATGAGACAATTATGAAATGTAACAGGTAATTTTAAATATGGTCTACTAATGCATGTTAAAAAAAATGGACTTGCATGTCAAATTATCCATTTTTCTTTAGTGGCCGGCCATGTAGTTGATTCATATATATTATATGTATATTATATTAACATTAATTTAAACTAAATGAATTAAAGAATAAAAATAAAAGAATAATGGCTTAGTGGGGAGGAGAAACCAAAGTTGGTTCATCCTTTGATTTCTTTGGCCGAAAATTTCAAGAAGAGAAGGGGGGAAAACAAACATTCGGCTACCCCTTCCTAGCCTTGATTAAGGTATGTTTGAAGTGTTTTGATAGAAATTTCTTGTGTGTTTTAGGATAGTTTCTCAATTCCTCCATAACCCATGTGCAAATTTTCATTTTGGTAGCTATAGGAGCAATCGGTCATGAGAGGATTTTTTCATTTAGAAAAGTTATGTTGATGTTTTGTTGTGAATCAATAAAAGTACTCTATTTGGTTGAGATTATAAAAGTATGTTAAGTTTTTGAATTTGTAATTGTAAAGATTAAGTGGTTGTGTTATAGCCGAATATACATTGAAAATTTTAATGGAGAAACACTTATGATATAAGCTTGTAAAATTGAAGTTATAAATTGTGTTTTGTAGTTTAAATGGTTAAAGACTATTCGGTTATAGCCTTAATTTTTCATGAAGAAATCAAGTTAAATGTATTTGTGTCTATGCTATGGCCGAATGTACTATGGCTGATTGTGGACTATGATAAAATTTAGTAAGGTATGTGCTTTAAATGTGTTATGAACTATTATAGGTTAAGTTAGGTTGAAGCTTGGTGAAATTGAACTTGAAAAATGATTTGAGCACAATGTGGTATTGATATTATGTATAAGTAAATTTATAGATATATATATGATGAAATTGATTGGTGAGATACAAGCTTAAATAATATGTATGCAAAGAATGTGTAAAAGAGTGAATTGGTAATAATCTACTTGGGACAGCAGCAGTAAGGTGATTTTCGAAAATCACCATAAATTGTAGGAATTGAATTAGAAGCTGAATAAATTATGTAATTAAATCTTGATGAGTCTAGTTTTCTATAATAGAAACCGTAAAAGAAAACGAATTACTGATCATGAAATATTTGAAGTAATGTGGGACAGAGTGAAAATGACTTCTAGATCCCCTGTTTTGTTTTTATAAAATCATTATAAAATGTATAAAAATGGTCATAGAATAAATTTTATATGCTTAGGCTCCTTAGTGAGTCTAGTTTCAAATGAAATAAACGACAACATATTTTGATTTCTGTACAACGAGAAATTTATTTCGTAGTGAAGAATGGTCAGATTTTTCAAATAGTGAAACAAGGGAAACTTTAGGAACAATCTGGTATTGATTGGCTAGACTAAAAATTATGAAAATTTTATGGATAAAATATAAATGAGTCTATTTTCAAGGAAAATTTACGGCAATTGAGTTGGAGTTTCGTAGCTCCAGTTATAAGTAATTTAATGACTGTTGCTCAAGAATTCAACTTATAATGAAATTGTGATTATATAGTAAACATTGATAAAAGAAAAATTTTGCCAATGAATTGCTTATTGATTTCTTATAAGCTTACTATAATCTGTATGTGTGAAAGTAGAATATATATGTATTATATTCTGAAAGTAATACTTGAATAATTGATTAATGATTAGTTTAAAATTTATTGAATTAAAGCTCAAGAGCATAGAGGGGCAACCTCGGATAAGGGAAAAGCTAAAGTCGCGGAATAGCCAACCCGAAATTTGTTCAGAAAGATACAAGGTAAGTTTTGAGTAATCACCTTTAGTATAAAATTTATAATTCCTTGACATATATATACTACATGAATTTTGATCTTTTTGGTTCTATTTGAATTAAGTTGAATGGTAAATTAGGGTTAAGCTTGATTGATGAAAGGTACGTGTGATATTCATGCATGATTTTAAACTGAAATGAAATAATTGTGTTCATAAGAAGCTCATGTCCGTATGTAGCCAATGGCTACTAATAATGTGAAATGTTCTATAAAATGTGTTAGAATACGATAAAAAAAACATGTTATTTGATGTGGAATTGTATCTGGGCTTAAAGACCCGCAGGCTTCGTGCTGGAATTGTATCCAGGCTTAAAGACCCGCAGGCTTCGTGCTGGAATGACATCCGGGTTAAAAACCTGCAGGCTGTGCTAAATATGTGTTTCGAGTCCTAAGACTTGATAGGACCGGTGTCAGTAAGTTAAGTATGATTACGACATTGAATATTCGTGCGAGTAAGTATTATATATGTTATACCTGCTAAGGTACGTATTACGTACTCATAAGTGAATTGACTTCAAAACGAATTATTAGTATCAAAGAATGGTATATATATATGTGAGTGTGTGTATATGTATGTGAATGAATACCGTATTTATGAATAAGAGAATGACTTATTTGGTCAATGTATGTCATTGTAAAAGCATGTGTCTTAAAGAAATTTTATGAACCATATAGTATAGTGAAATATGTATTGAGAATTTTCTTGTGTATTCATGTATATATATATTCACCCAATAGGTTATAATTAATGTACTTGTGAGTTTTTGGCCAAGTAATTTACAAATTAAATTTGGGTTCTTGTGATACTTAATGTTAGATTTTAAATGATACGTTTTAATTGTTTGAAACACTTAAAACTTACTAAGCCTCGAAAGCTTACTCCGTTTTATTTTATTTCTTTGTTTTATAGATTGTCAATTTTGGCCACCGACTCGGGGATCATCAGCAGTTCATCATACTATCGATCTTTTTGGTACAGTTATATTTTAGCCTTGGTATGGCATGTATAGGTTAGGCCGGTGACGGTTATGTTTTGTATTGTAAATATTTTAGCCATATGAAAATGACATTTATATGACTTAAAGATCAGTATGTACTCAGCTTAATTTCTGTCTTTGTTGATTGATTATATGGACAAAAAAAATTTAATTGTTTGGCGTGGTAATACCTTATAGCCTAAACCGGCGATCGGACTCGGGCTAGGGTGTTACATTTTATTGGTATCAGAGCTATAGTTTAGTCGATTCTAGGACTAACGTAGAGTGTTTGAGTCTAGCTATACATGCCATATAGTATTAATGTGATAGTATGATGAATTCTGACAGTTAAAAATGTGTTTTCATATAGTAATTGATCCTGATCCCAATCGAGCGGTAACTGATGATGTTGAGAGTGTAGCGTCTGCTCCCGCGCATGGGACAGCACCGATGGACTCTCAACCTGTTGCAAGCAATCGGAATGATGAGGCTAGATAGGCTTTCTATAGTGTATTGAATGATTGGTTCAACCAATACATTCGAACTAATACGGCTGTTCCACAACCCCCACGTCCGAATAATACGCCCCTGCACCTACAATACCTCTGGTAAGTGATCAGACGAGGTTAAATAAGCCTCCGATTGACGGAATCAGAAAGCACGGGGCTACTGAATTTAAAGCTACAGATAGTGATGATGCCGAGCAAGCTGAATTTTGGTTGGACAACACTATTCGAGTACTTGATAAACTATCTTGCACACCCGAGGAATGCCTGAAATGTGCTATATCATTGCTACATGATTCTGCCTACTATTGGTGGAACACCTTGGTTTCTGTTGTACCCAGAGAACGGGTGACGTGGGAGTTTTCCAAACTGAATTCCGAAAAAAATACATCAGTCAGAGGTTCATTGATCAGAAACGAAAAGAATTTCTTGAGCTTCAACAGGGTTCCCTGTCAGTTACTGATTATGAACGGAAGTTTGTCAGACTCAGTAGATATGCTCGGGAATGTATATCGTCTGAAGCTATTATGTGTAAACGTTTTGAAGATGGGCTTAATGAAGATATAAAGATGTTTGTAGGCATTCTAGAAATACGAGAGTTCGTAGTACTTGTCGAGCGAGCTTGCAAAGCCGAAGAACTTAGTAAAGAAAAAAAGAAAGCTGATGTCGAAGCTGGAGAATTTCGTAAAAGATCTTCAGGAAAGTCTTTTCATCAATCATCGAAGAAATTTCGAGATGATTCAGGCCAATCAAAGAATACTTCGGGTTTTTCCAGGCGAGACCACGATCGACCCGCTGTGAGTACACGAGCCACTTCAGTTGCCAGTGTTGGAAATGATCGTCGGGACAGGACAGAGTGCAAGTATTGTGGTAAATGGCATTCGGGGAGTTGTAGATTTCATGACCGCTCCTGTTATAAATGCGGATCAGCCAACCACTTTATTAAGGACTGCCCGAGATTGTCTGAACAGAATATGAATCAGAGTGGGAAACCGAGTACTACCGCACGAGGTAGACCACTTAGGAATACGGGGAATGCTAGCGGCAGTCAGAGAGGGTCTAAAGATGCTACAACCAAATCCGAGGCTCATGCTCCTGCTAGAGCTTATGCCATATGTGCATGCGAGGATGCTTCTTCGCCTGATGTTATTACTGGTACTTTTACTCTCTTTGATACTGATGTGATTGCTTTGACTGACCCTGGTTCTACCCATTCTTATGTATGTGAGACTTTAGCATCCAGTAAGACTTTACCTGTTGAGTCTACTGAGTTCGTTATTAGAGTGGCAAATCCCTTGGGTCAATATGTGCTTGTCGATAAGGTGTGTAAGAAATGCCCCTTAAAAATCCGAGGTTCCTGTTTTCCGGCTGATTTGATGCTTTTACCGTTTGATGAATTTGATGTTATCCTCGGTATGGATTGGTTGACCGTACATGATGCAGTAGTGAATTGCAAAAGTAAGACCGTTGATTTGAGATGTACAAATAATGAGGTAATCCGAGTTGAGTCTACTGATCTGAACAGATTGTCAGCAATGATAATATCCTCGATGTCGGCTCAAAAATATGTAAGAAAGGGGTGTGAAGCATATGTTGCATACGTAATTGATAGCAAAGAATTAGAAAAGAAGCTTGAATCAGTATCAGTGGTTTGTGAGTATCCAGATGTTTTTCCCGAGGAATTGCCAGGGTTACCACCTGTTCGGGAGGTAGAGTTTGGTATTGAACTTGTACCTGGGACTACACCAATTTCGATAGCGCCGTACCGTATGGCACCAATCGAATTAAGGGAATTGAAAGCTCAGTTGCAAAAGTTGACAGATAGAGGTTTTGCTCGACCAAGTTTTTCACCATGGGGTGCACCAGTATTGTTTGTGAAAAAGAAGGACGGAACCATGAGGTTGTGCATCGACTATCGTCAGTTGAATAAAGTGACAATAAAGAATAAATATCCGTTACCACGTATTAATGATTTGTTTGATCAATTGAAGGGAGCCTCAGTGTTTTCAAAGATAGATTTGAGATCGGGTTATTATCAGTTGCGAGTTCGAGACTCAGATATACCTAAAACTACTTTCAGGACGAGATACGGTCACTACGAGTTTTTAGTGATGCCGTTTGGGCTCACTAATGCCTCTGCGGTATTTATGGATTTGATGAACCGAATTTTCAGGCAGTATTTGGATCGGTTTGTAGTTGTGTTTATAGATGACATCTTGATTTATTCACATGATGAAACTGAACACGCTGAGCACCTGAGATTAGTGTTACAGATTTTATGGGATAAGCAGTTGTATGCTAAGTTCAATAAATGTGAGTTCTGGTTGAGAGAAGTTAGCTTTTTAGGACATGTAGTATCTGCATCGGGAATTCGAGTTGATCCGAGTAAAATTTCAGCCATACTTGATTGGAAACCCCCGAGAAATGTTACTGAAGTTCGAAGCTTTTTGGGGTTTGCTGGTTACTACAGATGGTTTGTAAAGGGTTTCTCGATGATAGCCACACCAATAATGAGACTACTTCAGAAAGATGTTAGGTTTGAATGGTCAGAAAAATGTCAGGAAAGTTTCGATCAGTTGAAAACTTATTTGACTGAAGCTCCAGTGCTTGTGCAGCCTAAATCTGGTAAAGAATTTGTCATTTACAGTGATGCATCCTTGCTTGGGCTGGGTTGCGTATTGATGCAAGAAGGTCGAGTAGTAGTTTACGCGTCGAGACAATTGAAACCACATGAGAAAAACCTCAAATACTTGATGACTCAAAGAGATTTGAATCTGCGGCAAAGACGTTGGCTCGAGTTGTTGAAAGATTATGAGCTTGTCATCGACTATCACCCGGGAAAGGCTAACGTGGTTGCCGATGCCTTAAGTCACAAATCACTGTTTGTTTTGCGAGCAATGAATGTACACCTGTCTGTTTCACCCGATAATGTGTGGGTAGCAGAATTAAAGGCCAAACCATTATTGATTCATCAAATACATGAATCCTAGAAAGTTGACGATGAATTGTTGCTAAACGAGTTGAATGTGTTTCAAATATGGAATTAGAGTTTAAAATTGATGATGACGATTGTTTGAGGTTCAGAAGTCGACTGTGTGTTCCAAGAAATTCAGAACTTATTTCTTTGATTTTAAGCGAGGCTCATAGTAGCCGCATGTCAATCCACCCAGGTAGTACGAAAATGTACAACGATCTGAAACGTCTATTTTGGTGGCCTGGTATGAAATGAGACATTTCTTACTTTGTTTCGAAGTGTTTGATATGTCAACAAGTGAAAGCAGAACATCAAGTGCCTTCAGGGTTACTTCAGCCGATCATGATACCCGAATGGAAATGGGATCGAGTCACGATGGATTTTGTATCTGGGTTGCCATTGTCGTCAAGCAAGAAAGATGCGATTTGGGTTGTTGTTGATAGACTGACAAAATCGGCTCATTTTATTCCTGTACGTATGGATTATTCCCTTGACAGGCTAGCTAAAATGTATGTTTCTTAGATTGTAAGGTTACATGGAGTAGCTATTTCTATTGTGTCGGGTAGAGATCCGAGATTCACATCGTGATTTTGGATGAAATTGCAAGAAGCATTGGGTACCAGGTTGCATTTTAGCACCCCTTTTCATCCCCAGACCGATGGTCAATCCGAGCGGATAATTCAGATACTCGAGGATATGTTGAGTTGTTGCATCCTTGAGTTTAGTGGTTCATGGGAACGGTATTTACCTTTGATTGAATTCGCTTACAACAATAGTTTTCAATCAAGCATTAAGATGGCACCTTACGAGGCTTTGTATGGTCGTAAATGCTGTACACTATTGTTTTGGACCGAGCATAGTGAAAGTAAAATCTTCGGGGTTGAATTGATTAAAGAGTCTGAGTTGAAAGTAAAAATAATCCGTGAAAGTCTGAAAGCAGCTTCAGATCATCAGAACTCGTGTGCGGATTTAAAGCGAAAAGACAATGAATATCAGGTCAGAGACAAAGTGTTTCTTAAAGTTTCACCTTGGAAAAAGGTGCTCAGATTTGGCCGTAAAGGCAAATTGAGTCCGAGATTCATCGGGCCGTATGAGATATCCGAACGAATTGGGCCAGTCGCATATAGATTGATTCTACCCCCTGAACTTGAAAAGATTCACAATGTTTTTCATGTCTCGATGCTTCGACGTTATATATCTGATCCATCGCACATAATTAATCTATCAGAGGTTGAAATTCAATCTGATTTCAGTTATGAAGAAGAACCGATTCGTATCCTAGCTCGCGAGGTGAAAGAGTTGCAAAACAAAAAGGTTTCGTTAGTAAAAGTGTTACGGCTCAAACACGGGATTGAAGAAGCTACTTGGGAAACCGAGAACTCTATGAAAGAACGATACCCAAATCTATTCACTGATAAGATTTTCGGGGACGAAAATACCTTAAGTGGGGGAGAGTTGTGACAGCCCTATTTTTTACCCTAGTCGGGAAATGGTTTCGGGACCACAAAACCGAGTCACAAAAATAATTAGCCGTTATATCTTATGCTTATTGTATGTGAACCTGCATGTGTGAAAGTTTCTTGCTTTAATTTTGTCAATTGTATGTAAAATTTATTAAATAGGACTTATGTGAGACAATTATGAAATGTAACAGGTAATTTTAAATATGGTCTACTAATGCATGTTAAAAAAAATGGACTTGCATGTCAAATTATCCATTTTTCTTTAGTGGCCGGCCATGTAGTTGATTCATATATATTATATGTATATTATATTAACATTAATTTAAACTAAATGAATTAAAGAATAAAAATAAAAGAATAATGGCTTAGTGGGGAGGAGAAACCAAAGTTGGTTCATCCTTTGATTTCTTTGGCCGAAAATTTCAAGAAGAGAAGGGGGGAAAACAAACATTCGGCTACCCCTTCCTAGCCTTGATTAAGGTATGTTTGAAGTGTTTTGATAGAAATTTCTTGTGTGTTTTAGGATAGTTTCTTAATTCCTCCATAACCCATGTGCAAATTTTCATTTTGGTAGCTATAGGAGCAATCGGTCATGAGAGGATTTTTTTCATTTAGAAATGTTATGTTGATGTTTTGTTGTGAATCAATAAAAGTACTCTATTTGGTTGAGATTATAAAAGTATGTTAAGTTTTTGAATTTGTAATTGTAAAGATTAAGTGGTTGTGTTATAGCTGAATATACATTGAAAATTTTAATGGAGAAACACTTATGATATAAGCTTGTAAAATTGAAGTTATAAATTGTGTTTTGTAGTTTAAATGGTTAAAGACTATTCGGTTATAGCCTTAATTTTTCATGAAGAAATCAAGTTAAATGTATTTGTGTCTATGCTATGGCCGAATGTACTATGGTTGATTGTGGACTATGATAAAATTTAGTAAGGTATGTGCTTTAAATGTGTTATGAACTATTATAGGTTAAGTTAGGTTGAAGCTTGGTGAAATTGAACTTGAAAAATGATTTGAGCACAATGTGGTATTGATATTATGTATAAGTAAATTTATAGATATATATATGATGAAATTGATTGGTGAGATACATGCTTAAATAACATGTATGCAAAGAATGTGTAAAAGAGTGAATTGGTAATAATCTACTTGGGACAGCAGCAGTAAGGTAATTTTCGAAAATCACCATAAATTGTAGGAATTGAATTAGAAGCTGAATAAATTATGTAATTAAATCTGGATGAGTCTAGTTTTCTATAATAGAAACCGTAAAAGTAAAAGAATTACTGATCATGAAATATTTGAAGTAATGTGGGACAGAGTCAAAATGACTTCTAGATCCCCTGTTCTGTTTTTATAAAATCATTATAAAATGTATAAAAATGGTCATAGAATAAATTTTATATGCTTAGGCTCCTTTGTGAGTCTAGTTTCAAATGAAATAAACGACAACATATTTTGATTTCTGTACAATGAGAAATTTATTTCGTAGTGAAGAATGGTCAGATTTGTCAAACAGTGAAACAAGGGAAACTTTAGGAACAATCTGGTATTGATTGGGTAGACTAAAAATTATGAAAATTTTATGGATAAAATATAAATGAGTCTATTTTCAAGGAAAATTTACGGCAATTGATTTGGAGTTTCGTAGCTCCAGTTATAAGAAATTTAATGACTGTTACTCAGGAATTCAGCTTATAGTGAAATTGTGATTATATAGTAAACATTGATAAAAGAAAAATTTTGCCAATGAATTGCTTATTGATTTCTTATAAGCTTACTATAATCTGTATGTGTGAAAGTAGAATATATATGTATTATATTCTGAAAGTAATACTTGAATAATTGATTAATGATTAGTTTAAAATTTATAGAATTAAAGCTCAAGAGCATAGAGGGGCAACCTCGGATAAGGGAAAAGCTAAAATCGCAGAATAGCCAACACGAAATTTGTTCAGAAAGATACAAGGTAAGTTTTGAGTAATCGCCTTTAGTATAAAATTTATAATGCCTTGACATATATATACTACATGAATTTTGATCTTTTTGGTTCTATTTGAATTAAGTTGAATGGTAAATTAGGGTTAAGCTTGATTGATGAAAGGTACGTGTGATATTCATGCATGATTTTAAGCTGAAATGAAATAATTCTGTTCATAAGAAGCTCATGTCCGAATGTAGCCAATGGCTACTAATAATGTGAAATGTTCTATAACATGTGTTAGAATACGATAAAAAAAACATGTTATTTGATGTGGAATTGTATCTGGGCTTAAAGACCCGCAGGCTTCGTGCTGGAATGACATCCGGGTTAAAAACCTGCAGGCTGTGCTAAATATGTCTTTCGAGTCCTAAGACTTGATAGGACTGGTGTCAGTAAGTTAAGTATGATTACGACATTGAATATCCGTGTGAGTAAGTATTATATATGTTATACCTGCTAAGGTACGTATTACGTACTCATAAGTGAATTGACTTCAAAACGAATTATTAGTATCAAAGAATGGTATATATATATGTGAGTGTGTGTATATGTATGTGAATGAATACCGTATTTATGAATAAGAGAATGACTTATTTGGTCAATGTATGTCATTGTAAAAGCATGTGTCTTAAAGAAATTTTATGAACCATATGGTATATGAAATATGTACTGAGAATTTTCTTGTGTATTCATGTATATATATATTCACCCAATAGGTTATAATTAATGTACTTGTGAGTTTTTGGCCAAATAATTTACAACTTAAATTTGGTACAGTTATATTTTGGCCTTGGTATGGCATGTATAGGTTAGGCCGGTGACGGTTATGTTTTGTATTGTAAATATTTTAGCCATATGAAAATGGCATTTATATAACTTAAACATCAGTATGTACTCAGCTTAATTTCTGTCTTTGTTGATTGATTATATGGACAAAAAAATTTTAATTGTTTGGCGTGGTAATACCTTATATCCTAAACCGGCGATCGGACCCGGGCTAGGGGTGTTACATTTTATTTGTATCAGAGCTACAGTTTAGTCGATTCTAGGACTAACGTAGAGTGTTTGAGTCTAGCTATACATGCCATATAGTATTAATGTGATAGTATGATGAATTCTGACAGTTAAAAATCTGTTTTCATATAGTAATTGATCCTGATCCCAATCGAGCGGTAGCTGATGATGTTGAGAGTGTAGCGCCTGCTCCCGCGCATGGGACAGCACCGATGGACTCTCAACCTGTTGCAAGCAATCGGAATGATGAGGCTAGATAGGCTTTCTATAGTGTATTGAATGATTGGTTCAACCAATACATTCGAACTAATTCGGCTGTTCCACAACCCCCACTTCCGAATAATACGCCCCCTGCACCAACAATACCTCTGGTAAATGATCAGACGAGGTTAAATAAGCCTCCGATTGACAGAATCAGAAAGCACGGGGCTACTGAATTTAAAGCTACAGATAGTGATGATGCCGAGCAAGCTGAATTTTGGTTGGACAACACTATTCGAGTACTTGATAAACTATCTTGCACACCCGAGGAATGCCTGAAATGTGCTATATCCTTGCTACGTGATTCTGCTTACTATTGGTGGAACACCTTGGTTTCTGTTGTACCCAGAGAACGGGTGACCTGGGAGTTTTCCAAACTGAATTCCAAAAAAAATACATCAGTTAGAGGTTCATTGATCAAAAACGAAAAGAATTTCTTGAGCTTAAACAGGGTTCCCTGTCAGTTACTGATTATGAACGGAAGTTTGTCAGACTCAGTAGATATGCTCGGGAATGTATATCGTCTGAAGCTATTATGTGTAAACGTTTTGAAGATGGGCTGAATGAAGATATAAAGATGTTTGTAGGCATTCTAGAAATACGATAGTTCGTAGTACTTGTCGAGCGAGCTTGCAAAGCCGAAGAACTTAGTAAAGAAAAAAAGAAAGCTGATGTCGAAGCTCGAGAATTTCGTAAAAGATCTTCAGGAAAGTCTTTTCATCAATCATCGAAGAAATTTCGAGATGATTCAGGCCAATCAAAGAATACTTCGGGTTTTTCCAGGCGAGACCACGATCGACCCGCTGTGAGTACACGATCCACTTCAGTTGCCAGTGTTGGAAATGATCGTCGGGACAGGACAGAGTGCAAGTATTGTGGTAAATGGCATTCGGGGAGTTGTAGATTTCATGACCGCTCCTTTATAAATGCGGATCAGCCAACCACTTTATTAAGGACTGCCCGAGATTGTCTGAACAGAATATGAATCAGAGTGGGAAACCGAGTACTACCGCACGAGGTAGACCACTTAGGAATACGGGGAATGCTAGCGGCAGTCAGAGAGGGTCTAAAGATGCTACAACCAAATCCGAGGCTCATGCTCCTGCTAGAGCTTATGCTATATGTGCATGCGAGGATGCTTCTTCGCCTGATGTTATTACTGGTACTTTCACTCTCTTTGATACTGATGTGATTGCTTTGATTGACCCTGGTTCTACCCATTCTTATGTATGTGAGACTTTAGCATCCAGTAAGACTTTACCTGTTGAGTCTACTGAGTTCGTTATTAGAGTGTCAAATCCCTTGGGTCAATATGTGCTTGTCGATAAGGTGTGTAAGAAATGCCCCTTAAAAATCTGAGGTTCCTGTTTTCCGGCTGATTTGATGCTTTTACCGTTTGATGAATTTGATGTTATCCTCGATATGGATTGGTTGACCGTACATGATGCAGTAGTGAATTGCAAAAGTAAGACCGTTGATTTGAGATGTACAAATAATGAGGTAATCCGAGTTGAGTCTACTGATTTGAACAGATTGTCAGCAATGATAATATCCTCGATGTCGGCTCAAAAATATGTAAGAAAGGGGTGTGAGGCATATCTTGCATACGTAATTCATAGCAAAGAATCAGAAAAGAAGCTTGAATCAGTATCAGTGGTTTGTGAGTATCCAGATGTTTTTCCCGAGGAATTGCCAGGGTTACCACCTGTTCGGGAGGTAGAGTTTGGTATTGAACTTGTACCTGGGACTACACCAATTTCGATAGCGCCGTACCGTATGGCACCAATCGAATTAAGGGAATTGAAAGCTCAGTTGCAAGAGTTGACAGATAGAGGTTTTGCTCGACCAAGTTTTTCACCATGGGGTGCACCAGTATTGTTTGTGAAAAAGAAGGACGGAACCATGAGGTTGTGCATCGACTATCGTCAGTTGAATAAAGTGACAATAAAGAATAAATATCCGTTACCACGTATTAATGATTTGTTTGATCAATTGAAGGGAGCCTCAGTGTTTTCAAAGATAGATTTGAGATCGGGTTATTATCAGTTGCGAGTTCGAGACTCAGATATACCTAAAACTACTTTCAGGACGAGATACGGTCACTACGAGTTTTTAGTGATGCCGTTTGGGCTCACTAATGCCTCTGCGGTATTTATGGATTTGATGAAACGAATTTTCAGGCAGTATTTGGACCGGTTTGTAGTTGTGTTTATAGATGACATCTTGATTTATTCACATGATGAAACTAAACACGCTGAGCACCTGAGATTAGTGTTACAGATTTTATGGGATAAGAAGTTGTATGCTAAGTTCAATAAATGTGAGTTCTGGTTGAGAGAAGTTAGCTTTTTAGGACATGTAGTATCTGCATCAGGAATTCGAGTTGATCCGAGTAAAATTTCAGCCATACTTGATTGGAAACCCCCGAGAAATGTTACTGAAGTTCGAAGATTTTTGGGGTTCGCTGGTTACTACAGATGGTTTGTAAAGGGTTTCTCGATGATAGCCACACCAATAATGAGACTACTTCAGAAAGATGTTAGGTTTGAATGGTCAGAAAAATGTCAGGAAAGTTTCGATCAGTTGAAAACTTATTTGACTAAAGCTCCAGTGCTTGTGCAGCCTAAATCTGGTAAAGAATTTGTCATTTACAGTGATGCATCCTTGCTTGGGCTGGGTTGCGTATTGATGCAAGAAGGTCGAGTAGTAGTTTACGCGTCGAGACAATTGAAACCACATGAGAAAAACTATCCAACCCATGATCTTGAATTAGCTGCCATTGTTTTCGCTTTGAAAATTTGGCGACACTACCTGTTTGGAGAGAGGTGTCATATATATTCGGATCATAAAAGCCTCAAATACTTGATGACTCAAAGAGATTTGAATCTGCGGCAAAGACGTTGGCTCGAGTTGTTGAAAGATTATGAGCTTGTCATCGACTATCACCCGGGAAAGGCTAACGTGGTTGCCGATGCCTTAAGTCACAAATCACTGTTTGTTTTGCGAGCAATGAATGTACACCTGTCTGTTTCACCCGATAATGTGTGGGTAGCAGAATTAAAGGCCAAACCATTATTGATTCATCAAATACGTGAATCCTAGAAAGTTGACGATGAATTGTTGCTAAACGAGTTGAATGTGTTTCAAATATGGAATTAGAGTTTAAAATTGATGATGACGATTGTTTGAGGTTCAGAAGTCGACTGTGTGTTCCAAGAAATTCAGAACTTATTTCTTTGATTTTAAGCGAGGCTCATAGTAGCCGCATGTCAATCCACCCAGGTAGTACGAAAATGTACAACGATCTGAAACGTCTGTTTTGGTGGCCTGGTATGAAACGAGACATTTCTGACTTTGTTTCGAAGTGTTTGATATGTCAACAAGTGAAAGTAGAACATCAAGTGCCTTCAGGGTTACTTCAGCCGATCATGGTACTCGAATGGAAATGGGATCGAGTCACGATGGATTTTGTATCTGGGTTGCCATTGTCGTCAAGCAAGAAAGATGCGATTTGGGTTGTTGTTGATAGACTGACAAAATCGGCTCATTTTATTCCTGTACGTACGGATTATTCCCTTGACAGGCTAGCTAAAATGTATGTTTCTCAGATTGTAAGGTTACATGGAGTACCTATTTCTATTGTGTCGGATAGAGATCCGAGATTCACATCGCGATTTTGGATGAAATTGCAAGAAGCATTGGGTACCAGGTTGCATTTTAGCACCCCTTTTCATCCCCAGACCGATGGTCAATCCGAGCGGATAATTCAGATACTCGAGGATATGTTGAGTTGTTGCATCCTTGAGTTTAGTGGTTCATGGGAACGGTATTTACCTTTGATTGAATTCGCTTACAATAATAGTTTTCAATCAGGCATTAAGATGGCACCTTACAAGGCTTTGTATGGTCGTAAATGTCGTACACTGTTGTTTTGGACCGAGCATAGTGAAAGTAAAATCTTCGGGGTTGAATTGATTAAAGATGCTGAGCTGAAAGTAAAAATAATCCGTGAAAGTCTGAAAGCAGCTTCAGATCATCAGAAGTCGTATGCAGATTTAAAACGAAAAGACAGTGAATATCAGGTCAGAGACAAAGTGTTTCTTAAAGTTTCACCTTGGAAAAAGGTGCTCAGATTTGGCCGTAAAGGCAAATTGAGTCCGAGATTCATCGGGCCGTATGAGATATCTGAACGAATTGGGCCAGTCGCATATAGATTGATTCTACCCCCTGAACTTGAAAAGATTCACAACGTTTTTCATGTCTCGATGCTTCGACGTTATATATCTGATCCATCGCACATAATTAATCTATCAGAGGTTGAAATTCAATCTGATTTCAGTTATGAAGAAGAACCGATTCGTATCCTAGCTCGCGAGGTGAAAGAGTTGCAAAACAAAAAGGTTTCGTTAGTAAAACTGTTACGGCTCAAACACGGGATTGAAGAAGCTACTTGGGAAACCGAGAACTCTATGAAAGAACGATACCCAAATCTATTCACTGATAAGATTTTCGGGGACGAAAATTCCTTATGTGGGGGAGAGTTGTGACAGCCCTATTTTTGACCCTAGTCGAAAAGTGGTTTCGGGACCACAAAACCGAGTCACAAAAATAATTAACCGTTATATCTTATGCTTATTGTATGTGAACCTGCATGTGTGAAAGTTTCTTGCTTTAATTTTGTCAATTGTATGTAAAATTTATTAAATAGGACTTATGTGAGACAATTATGAAATGTAACAGGTAATTTTAAATATGGTCTACTAATGCATGTTAAAAAAAATGGACTTGCATGTCAAATTATCCATTTTTCTTTAGTGGCCGGCCATGTAGTTGATTCATATATATTATATGTATATTATATTAACATTAACACTATTCGGCTACCCCTTCCTAGCCTTGATTAAGGTATGTTTGAAGTGTTTTGATAGAAATTTCTTGTGTGTTTTAGGATAGTTTCTCAATTCCTCCATAACCCATGTGCAAATTTTCATTTTGGTAGCTATAGGAGCAATCGGTCATGAGAGGATTTTTTTCATTTAGAAATGTTATGTTGATGTTTTGTTGTGAATCAATAAAAGTACTCTATTTGGTTGAGATTATAAAAGTATGTTAAGTTTTTGAATTTGTAATTGTAAAGATTAAGTGGTTGTGTTATAGCCGAATATACATTGAAAATTTTAATGGAGAAACACTTATGATATAAGCTTGTAAAATTGAAGTTATAAATTGTGTTTTGTAGTTTAAATGGTTAAAGACTATTCAGTTATAGCCTTAATTTTTCATGAAGAAATCAAGTTAAATGTATTTGTGTCTATGCTATGGCCGAATGTACTATGGCTGATTGTGGACTATGATAAAATTTAGTAAGGTATGTGCTTTAAATGTGTTATGAACTATTATAGGTTAAGTTAGGTTGAAGCTTGGTGAAATTGAACTTGAAAAATGATTTGAGCACAATGTGGTATTGATATTATGTATAAGTAAATTTATAGATATATATATGATGAAATTGATTGGTGAGATACATGCTTAAATAATATGTATGCAAAGAATGTGTAAAAGAGTGAATTGGTAATAATCTACTTGGGACAGCAACAGTAAGGTGATTTTTGAAAATCACCATAAATTGTAGGAATTGAATTAGAAGCTGAATAAATTATGTAATTAAATTTTGATGAGTCTAGTTTTCTATAATAGAAACCGTAAAAGTAAAAGAATTACTGATCATGAAATATTTGAAGTAATGTGGGACAGAGTCAAAATGACTTCTAGATCCCCTGTTCTGTTTTTATAAAATCATTATAAAATGTATAAAAATGGTCATAGAATAAATTTTATATGCTTAGGCTCCTTAGTGAGTCTAGTTTCAAATGAAATAAACGACAACATATTTTGATTTCTGTACAATGAGAAATTTATTTCGTAGTGAAGAATGGTCAGATTTGTCAAACAGTGAAACAAGGGAAATTTTAGGAACAATCTGGTATTGATTGGGTAGACTAAAAATTATGAAAATTTTATGGATAAAATATAAATGAGTCTATTTTCAAGGAAAATTTACGGCAATTGATTTGGAGTTTCATAGCTCCAGTTATAAGTAATTTAATGATTGTTTCTCAGGAATTCAACTTATAGTGAAATTGTGATTATATAGTAAACATTGATAAAAGAAAAATTTTGCCAATGAATTGCTTATTGATTTCTTATAAGCTTACTATAATCTGTATGTGTGAAAGTAGAATATATATGTATTATATTCTGAAAGTAATACTTGAATAATTGATTAATGATTAGTTTAAAATTTATTGAATTAAAGCTCAAGAGCATAGAGGGGCAACCTCGGATAAGGGAAAAGCTAAAGTCGCGGAATAGCCAACCCGAAATTTGTTTAGAAAGATACAAGGTAAGTTTTGAGTAATCGCCTTAGTATAAAATTTATAATGCCTTGACATATATATACTACATGAATTTTGATCTTTTTGGTTCTATTTGAATTAAGTTGAATGGTAAATTAGGGTTAAGCTTGATTGATGAAAGGTACGTGTGATATTCATGCATGATTTTAAGCTGAAATGAAATAATTGTGTTCATAAGAAGCTCATGTCCGAATGTAGCCAATGGCTACTAATAATGTGAAATGTTCTATAAAATGTGTTAGAATACGATAAAAAAAAACATGTTATTTGATGTGGAATTGTATCTGGGCTTAAAGACCCGCAGGCTTCGTGCTGGAATTGTATCCGGGCTTAAAGACCCGTAGGCTTCGTGCTGGAATGACATCCGGGTTAAAAACCTGCAGGCTGTGCTAAATATGTGTTTCGAGTCCTAAGACTTGATAGGACCGGTGTCAGTAAGTTAAGTATGATTACGACATTGAATATTCGTGCGAGTAAGTATTATATATGTTATACCTGCTAAGGTACGTATTACGTACTCATAAGTGAATTGACTTCAAAACGAATTATTAGTATCAAAGAATGGTATATATATATGTGAGTGTGTGTATATGTATGTGAATGAATACCGTATGTATGAATAAGAGAATGACTTATTTGGTCAATGTATGTCATTGTAAAAGCATGTCTCTTAAAGAAATTTTATGAACCATATAGTATAGTGAAATATGTACTGAGAATTTTCTTGTGTATTCATGTATATATATATTCACCCAATAGGTTATAATTAATGTACTTGTGAGTTTTTGGCCAAGTAATTTACAAATTAAATATGGGTTCTTGTGATACTTATTGTTAGATTTTAAATGATACGTTTTAATTGTTTGAAACACTTAAAACTTACTAAGCCTCGAAAGCTTACTCCGTTTTATTTTATTTCTTTGTTTTATAGATTGTCAATTTTGGCCACCAACTCGGGGATCATCAGCAGTTCATCATACTATCGATCTTTTTGGTACAGTTATATTTTGGCCTTGGTATGGCATGTATAGGTTAGGCCGGTGACGGTTATGTTTTGTATTGTAAATATTTTAGCCATATGAAAATGGCATTTATATAACTTAAAGATCAGTATGTACTCAGCTTAATTTCTGTCTTTGTTGATTGATTATATGGACAAAAAAATTTAATTGTTTGGCGTGGTAATACCTTATAGCCTAAACCGGCGATCGGACTCGGGCTAGGGGTGTTACAACAAGTTCCCGAAATACTGGTATTTTAGCATTTCGGCTTCTCAGCAAATATTAATCTAAGCTATTACGAGGGTTAGTACACACCTGTTACGGGTTGAAGTTGAAACGTTTCCAAAATCAATTGCCTACGATAACCACCACCTGTCACTCAAACATAACTAATCCAATATCAATATATGTAAATCCTAAGCACATCAGTCATACGGAACATAAGGGCATATTCGTCATTTTACCATACAGGGGTATTACGGTCACTTTACCCTACAGGGGCTTTATAGTCACTTTACCCTACAGGGGCTTTACGGTCTTTTTACCTATTAGGGGTATTTTAGTCATTTCACCCTATAAGGGTGTTTTGGTAAATCTACAAACCAAGGGTATTTTAGTAATTTTGTAAACCAATGGTATTTCTATAATTTTTAGAAAGTCAAGGGTATTTCTGTAATTTTGTAAATCAGGTGTATTTTGGTAATTTTACAAATTGAGGGTATTTCGGTAATTTCATAAACCAGTGGTATTTTGGTAATTTTACAAACTAGGGGTATTTTGGTAATTTTGTAAACCAAGGGTATTTTAGTAATTTTGTAAATCGAGGGTAAAATGGTAATTCTGTAAATCGAGGGTAAAACGGTAATTCTATAAATTGAGGGTAAAATGGTAATTCTATAAATCGAGGGTAAAACGGTAATTCTGTAAATCGAAGGTAAAACGGTAATTCTGTAAATCGAGGGTAAAACGGTAATTCTATAAATTGAGGGTAAAATGGTAATTCTATAAATCGAGGGTAAAACGGTAATTTTGTAAATCTAAACAGGGATAACAATACGAATGGGCCTAAAGCCTATTCTCGGCTCAAATGGGCCCACACGCTCGTGTGGCCCTTTTAGCCCAAATCTAGCCACAAATATGAGATTCACCTAGCCTAGTCCAATATTTACTGCACAATCAAACAAACTTATCCAATTGGGCCTGTAGGCCTATTGGGCCCACATAGCTCTTTTCGGCCCATCGCGACCCGAAGTAGCCATCCTACAGCTAGAGTAGTGAGAAATACACACCTGATAGAAGACTAGAGTTAATCCACGCTCCGAGCACTCTTGGCCGACGCCCAACCCAAACGAGCACGCCATACAGCGAAAGGGATCAGCCAAGAAAGGTACCTCTACTCTCCTCATGGTTCTCTCTATTTAAAGCCAGGTTCGCATCCCCTCTTATGTTAGCTTCCCGATGTGGGATCCTTCCAACATCAGAGTTTAAATTCAACACCAACTCTTGCTGCCCCCTGTTAGCAAAATAAATGCTCCTTGCTTGCCATGGGATTCGAACCCATGCCTCCCCTCAGATGCTCCACACGCTACTTGCCATTAAGCCACAAGGCTTTTTGTGTCATATTTATCCCCAATTAATTATAAGGTCTAAAGGCAAAGTCCAGGTTCCCTTAAAAAAACAAAATAAATTGCAAGAGCCAAGGCTTGAACCCAGGCTCCCATACAACCTTAATGACGCCACAACCACTAGACTACAAGCTTCCTTGTGTCATTTATTTAACACAATAATTTAAAAGCCCTCATCCAAGCATCCAGGGTTTTTTTTTTCCTCTTAATACCAAAATTTTTGCAAAAGCCCAAGTTTGAACCCAAGATTTCTCTAACACTTCTCAGGGCCATTAACCACCAAAGCAGACATTTAATTGTGCTATTTCATTACACAATTAAATACCTATATACAACCTCCTTACGGACCCGCACTCAAGGCCCAATACTTCTAGGCCCAAATTCAGGGTGTTACAACAACTTAGTCAGATGTGCAGCAATCAACGAAAACCCTTCCACAAAACATCTATAATATCCTGCCAGAACCAGAAAACTTCGAATCTCAGATACTGACTTAGGCTACTTAAATCCAGAACAGCTTCAATTTTTCGAAGATCAACCCTAATCCCCTCAACAGATACCACATGGCCCAGAAATGTTACCTCTTGCAACCAGAACTCGCATTTATTGATCTTAGCATATAGTTGCTTCTCCCTCAGAATTTGTAGAACAACTTGGAGATGTGCATCGTGATCATCTTCAGTTCTCGAATACACCAGAATGTCATCTATAAACACCACTATGAATCGATCCAGATAGGGCAAGAACACTCAGTTCATCAAACCCATAAAAGTCGCTGGTGTATTCGTCACTCTAAATGGCATCACTAGGAACTCATAATGACCATAACGAGTCCTAAACACCGTCTTGTAAACATCAGTCTCCTTTACCCTCAGTTGATGGTATCCAAATTGGAGATCTATCTTAAAGAAAACATAAGCTCTCCGGAATTGGTCGAACAGATCTTTTATCCTCAGTAAAGGGTTGTAACATCTCGAAATAGGGCCTAAATAGAAAAGTGGTTGCGAAACCATGAATATGAGGTCAAAAAAATTTATTCCGGTTAAGTTTTAAGGTTTATTCATTGATTGAATAATTGTGTGAAAATTTCGTGAAGAAATTTTATGTATAAGTGCCTGATTTGATAATTAGGACTAAATTGTAAAATTAGCAAAATGTGTGTTCTAGATAATAAAGGGGATTTAATTGAAATGGGTTCTTAAAGTGGAGGTATTTATTTAGCAATTAGACCATTATATTAAGTTTGGACAAAAATGGGCAAGAATAGGACAAATTTGAAAGAAAAGCCTTTAAGGGCATTTTGGTCATTTAGTAATTAAAAGACTTAAAAAGGGAAAATAAAGCCAAAATTGGATGGAGGCCGAATATAGCATGGGGGAAGCCATGGTTAGGGTTTCCAAGCTTTCCAATCTTAATAGTAAGTCTGTTCTAGCCTCGTTTTTAATGTTCTTTACGTCTTTGAGTCCCGGTAACTTGATTTAGCTTATTCTAGCAATAATTCATGCTACGGTTCATATTTGGAAAAATAAACATAGATTAAATGTGTTTATTTTGATTTTTTATGGAAGAATATGAAGCTTGAAATTATGTAAAACAACTTTTTCTAAGTGATTTTAAGTGAAAACGAGTAAAACGACAAAATCGGTAAAAATACCTAATGTTCATAAGTACATGATAGAGTGAGAATTTGATGTTGCCATAGAAGGGAAAAATGTTCAGTGTGTCATAAAACATAAGAAAAATGGATAAATGTTAATTTCTAAGCCTAGGGGCAAAATCGTAATTCTATAAAGGTTTAGAGGCAAAATTGTAATTTTGCCAAAGTTGAGTTAGGGAATGTTTTGAATAGTACATTAATTAAATAAGTGAAATATGATGTTTTAGATCCTGGAAAGTGAGATTTGGACCTAGAACGGGAGAAAAACTGAAAATCGGGAAAGTTGATAAAATGGTCGTTTTGGTATCGAGGTAAGTTCATATGTTTAATAAGCATTTAATTATGCATATTTGAATGATAAATTGATATTTTGGCCATAAATACTTTACTATTTAGTTTCAGATATAATGATTAATGTTCGACAATAATTCGATATTGGAAAAAGAACTTGTATAATTTATATGTAAGACCATATTTTGTATTATGGCTTTGTATGATAATAAGAAAGTATTGACTAGCATAGTTTGATGAGAATAAGTTAAGTTGATGATATGATGAGATTGAGAATGTAAGTATGTAAGTTGAGTAGCATTTTATTATTATGCAATTATTGTTATTAGTATTGTTATTATTGAGTTATGCGACTAACCTTGAGAATTTAAGCAAGTATGTTTCAGCTATGACTTGACAAGGCATTGATATCTCAAAGTTCATGGTTGTACCATGACAATTAAGAAAGAATTGAAGGAAAAATCCATGTTCATAACATGGCATTTAATGAGGAATTGACGGTTAAGGATATCGTGTAAGACCATGTCAAGACATGGAATTGGTAAAGCAAGTATCCCATGTAAGACCGTGTCAAGACATGGCATCGGCATTGATTAAGGACTCCATGTAAGACCACATCAAGATGTGGGATTGGCACTAAGACAAGGATACCATGTAAGACCATGTTTGGAGCATGGCATTTGGTAAGACAAGGATACCATGAAAGACCATGTTTGGAACATGGCATTTTGTAAGATAAGGATATCATGTAAGACCATGATGGTATTGATAAGTTCTATAAGGCAAGGAAATCATGTAAGACCATGTCAAGACATGGAATTGATGAGTTACTATAAAGTAAAGGTCCCACGTAAGACCATGCCAAGGCATGGCATTGGTGAGTTCATAAGGCAAGGATACCACGTAAGACCATGTCAAGACATGGTAATGGTAAGTTCAAAAAGGAAAAGGTTCCCGAGTAATCTAAAGAGTAGATCAAAGAAAAGACAAGGTGAGAACATGAAGAAAGAGTACAGGTTTGCTTTTACGGATTATTTAATATTGAGATTGTAAGTAATTGAGATTATCAAGTATTAAGTGATGAGTTTTCAGTTATGCTTGTGACACTTTATGACATGATTGGCAATATGCCTATATTATGAAAAAGTACTCATGTGTTAAGTGAGATGTTGCAAATATGTAAGCAAGCTATTAAGTAAGGTGCCTTTTGTATTCTAAGCCTTTGGTAAGGTTACCGATGAGTTAGATGGGAAAGTAAGAACTAAACATTATTTAAGCAAATTATGACAGCATAGTAGTAAGCTAAATTGATTGCTATGCTTATTATTTTACATGTGAACTTACTAAGATTTATAAGCTTACTTTTTTCACTTTCCCATGTTTTAGAGTACTTAAAAGCAACCTCAGGTTAGAGGTTGTTAGAGATCACTTCATACTATCGACTATAAAGTTACCAAATGGGTATCTTCGTTTACAAACGTTCTAGTTTATGGCATGTATAAGGACTTAGCCATTTTGTGTGCATGTCCTTATGATATGGCTAAAGAATGGTTTGTAAATATTTGATAATGATTAGCTATTGAAATGGCTAATGAAGAACATGTTTCGGTGTTATGTATGCCTAAATGGTAGTTAATACAAAGAAATCATGAAAAAGTGAAATTAGCATTAAAACAGTATTGAACAATAGCAGTGACGTGATCTTGAAAAATCACCAAGAATATTAGAAATGGAATTAGGTGATGAATAAGATATATAATTAAAGCTTATTGAGTTTATTATCATATGAAAGAAACAGAGTAAGTAAAAGAAGTGTATATTAGGAGATATTTGAATTTTTGTGAGACAAGGTCAGAGCAATTTCTGAATACCCTTTTCTGATTTTATAAATTCACTAAAAATTGTACAAAAACAATTAGGAGTTATAGTTTATATTTCTAGATTCCTTAGTGAATCTACTTTCAAAAGCAACAAACGGCATGGTTATTTGAATTTTGTAAAGGGAGAAAATTGATTCGTAGTGAGGAGAGGTAATAGTAGTTGAATAGTGCAATAGGGGAAACTATAACTAATAAACTGTACTAATTAGCTGGACCAAAAATTCTGGAAAAACAATTAGTAAGAATATATATCAGTCTAGTTTTAGGGAAAATTCATGAATTTAAATTTTGAGTTTTTTGACTCGAGTTATGATTTATTTAGTGAATATGACGCAGGTGGGCAGTTTTATAATGAATAATGAAATAAATTGTCTTGATTTGTCTAAGTATTCGGAAAATTTTTAATGTTCCCAATTTGGTCCCGAACCGTTTCAATTGCATGTTTTAGGGTCTCGAGGGCCCTTTTTAGGGACATATTGAATGAATGTAAATGAATTAATTTTAAAAGTAAATTTTATGCCCCGAATTAGTAAGTTAAGTCAGGTAACGCCTCGTGCTCGACTCTGGCGATGGTCTCGGGTAAGGGGTGTTACATTATTGGTATCAAAGCAAAGGTTTAATTGGTTCTCGAAATATTCAGTATGAGTAAGAATCTAGCTATACATGCCATATTGAAATATGATAGTGTGACGACTCTCGACCCAGACATAAAATGTTTTGTTAGACAGATGCGCACTCCAACCGAGCTAAGTTTGATAGTACAGATAGTATGTTTATGATGAGTTGAGGCTCATAATATGTAAGAATAATGGTTCATGATGTTTATGTGATAATGAATAAATTGTGAATAAGAATTGTTCGGGAAATATGAAAGATGAGATAAGATGAAAGGAAAGTTTATATTGAGATAAGTGTTCATATTAAATTGGCATTTGTATGATGCTATATGTATAACTAGAGAAGTTAAGTGAATGCTATGAGTAATTTTACTCGAGATTTATGAATGCATGTATAAGTGTACTAATTTGCATAAGATGATCATGAAGTCATTGTATTATGAATGTGCATGTTAAGTTGCTTGAAACAAATTGTATAATTGTGATAATATTTTAATATGAAGAGTGTTAAGTTATATGCATGGGTATGCAAGAGGTAAGTCAGAGTTGTTACAACCTCACCCCCTTATCAATAAGGTAATTCAGAATGAGATTTCATGAAATTTAGATTGAATAGGCTAAAGTGGAAAACTAAAGAGTTTAGTGACAGATTTATTGACAATGTAATCAGAGTCGAGAATGATTTAGCAAATGAACACAGTTGCAGAAAGGATGCCAGGTTAATAATAAAATCATCCAGATAACTGAAATGTCACAGTAAAAGAAAGGCCAGGCTCAGCTAATGCACTCATTCAAGTATGATGTGTAAGGTATATGATTGCTAGATTTTCTTCTGAATAAATTCCAACCGTGAATGGGATAATCTGAACTCAGTAATGACATAATTAGACAGAGGAATAATAATTGAGCCGTATTAATAATTGAATGTAGAGTTTATAGTTGAGAAATTATAGAAAAATCTTTTTTGACTATTATATGTGCACATTTACTTTCAGAGATATATATAAATATATGCAAGATCACAGATGTAATTCCTGTAGTATGAGAATGTTAGTTAAATTTACAGACAGATGAAAGCATTATAGTTTGTTTGAGCTGTGATTGATATTGCTTTATCTATTCCAGTTTTCTACTTCAGCGTGCAGATGGAAGGTTGACAGTAAGATCTGTATGATGTTAGTGATCTATATTGTTAACTATTGCTTAATGAAAGTAAAGGAAAATTTTATGGCTTCTGTCATAGTTGTTTCCAGTACTTGTGAGTATTATCCTTTCCTTTTGGAAATTTTCTGAGATGCTATTGAAACCTTAATTGTTCTACATGAGATGTGGTTATCAGGAATTCTGTGTAGCTCCATGTTCTGATATTTTATTTTCTCAATTTTATTAATAAATTATTGTTCAAAGTATCAGCCATGAGACATTAGCAGAAAATGCTCTATTGCTGAAAATGGTTTCTTCTTATTATGAGTATGTTTATGATGATTATGAGTTCGGGCCTGATAATGAAAGTACAGAGGTATAGTTATCAGAGGTATAAAGATTCTGCTTTTGCACTTGGTGTTATTGAAATTTGTGTTTAAATCTCTCAGATGATCAGGATGTTTTATTTTCACCCGGGACATTATTTACTAAAGTACTTGAGAAGTTAGTCTTATTATGGCTTATGATTTTTGAGTAGTATGAGTATTGTGGCCTTAGTGTAGTTCAGTTTATACATGTGTATTGATTTTCATTTTTCACATAATCTTGATATATATATCAGTGAGTTAAAGACCGAATGCTATGTTCTTTCGAGTTATGCAGTAATAATGATTTGTGATTAGCTCTTTGAAGAAATCACGATAAAATGCATGTTTGAGATATCATGACAACATAGAGAAGAATAGTTTTTAAAAAGTTATTATCTTTTAGTTGAGACTGATTCAATTGAGCAGTTGATTGAGTTATATGTATGTTTGAATTATTCATGGCTTCAGAGGTAAATGTTGATTTTTCATGTATAAATAGATAAATGACCTGCGTAAATAGTACATATTCTGGAGGTTATGGTACAGAGTTGTATACGCATATCAGAAAGGTTGCATCAGAGGTACATTTTTGCAAATCCAAGTTGTCTGATTGTTAAAGTTCTCATTGTATGAAGTTTAGTTTGGCTTGAATTCATGCTAATAAAGTATAAATAGTTGATGATATTGACAATTGAAGTATCCATTATGATTCATCTTGGTTTGAATAAATAGTTTATGGTTTCTAGAAATGTGTTAATAAGAAACCAAGAGATTTTGCAACAGTTATGATGCCTAGCATAGTGATAATTATTTGATTATTTGAGAAGTACAGCGATGGATAATAATTTGATTTAGTTATACTAGTAAGAGTGTGAAATGTTATGTACCAGACTTTGAATCTGATACCTGAACTTTTAGAGAGTTAAAGTTAATTTTCAAGTATCTCAGAAGCTATTACAGTTAGTATTGATGTTTGTGTGAAAATGTGAGGGTATCTCGAAGAATTGTGCAACAGAATTAGCATTATCACTGAATGGTTAAATGAGCTATGGTTGATTGCTCGAAGAATTTTGTGTATTCTTCTCAGTACGAATGAGTTTTTCTACTGAAGAACTATCTGAGTTATTCATTTTGAGGTTATCAATTCATTCAGAGTGTAAATTTTAGTTGTTATCGTTAGAAATCCAGAGTTGCACCGCGACTTCAGAAGAAAGCTACAGTAAGTTTTGACCATGAGATTGCTAAATGTTACTGCATGTCACCTTTGTATTGATAGTTGAGTTGAGGAAGAGAAATTCTCAGAATTAAATTGAGCAGAAAGGATTTGAGGAAAGTGAAAATTAATTACAGAAATCAGAGACAGATTATCAAAAATTGTATACAAAATCGAAAGGTAAGAATATTGACACTCAAAAGAGAAACATTTTTTTTTGAAAGTACCTTAGTGGCAGAGAATTTCCATTTTGGTAACAAAAGAAGAGTTAGTTGTGTTTCATCAGAGAGTATGAGGTTAATGATAAAATAAGGTCAGTTAGTTATCAGTGGGTATTCCAGTTCAGAGCCTTAGTTTAAGAAGCAAAATGTTGGGTATGCCAAGGCTGAAAGAGAATTTGAAAGTGTTGCTGGAAATCAATTTCGAATCCATTCGTAGGTAAGAGTTTAGGGGACAAAAATCCCTAAAAGAGAGGAAAAATATAACATCCCGAAATAAGGCCTAAACAGAATAGTGGTTGCGAAACCACGAATCTAAGGTCAAAAAAATTTATTCCGATTAAGTTTTAAGGTTTATTCATTGATTGAATAATTGTGTGAAAATTTCGTGAAGAAATTTTATGTATAAGTGTCTAATTTGATAATTAGGACTAAATTGTAAAATTAGAAAAATGTGTGTTCTAGATAATAAAGGGGATTTAATTGAAATTGGTTCTTAAAGTAGAGGTCCTTATTGAGAAATTAGACCATTATATTAAGTTTGGACAAAAAGGGGCAATAATAGGACAAATTTAAAAGAAAAGCCTTTAAGGGAATTTTCAGGCATTTTCGTCATTTAGTAATTAAAAGAATTAAAAAGGGAAAATAAAGCCAAAATTTTTCCATCTTCTTCATGAAGGCCGAATATACATGGGGGAAGCCATGGTTAGGGTTTCCAAGCTTTTCAATCTTAATAGTAAGTCCGTTCTAGCCTTGTTTTTAATGTTCTTTATGTTTTTGAGTCCCGGTAACTTGATTTAGCTTATTCTAACAATAATTCATGCTACGGTTCATATTTGGAAAATACCCATAGGTTAAATGTGTTTATTTTGATGTTTTATGGTAGAATATTAAGCTTGAAATTATGTTAAATAACTTTTGCTAAGCGATTTTAAGTGAAAACGAGTAAAACAACAAAATTGGTAAAAATACCTAATGTTCATAGGCATAAGATAGAGTGGAAATTTGATGTTTCCATAGAAGGGAAAATTGTTCAGCATGTCATAAAACATAAGAAAAATTGGATAAATTTTAATTTCCGAGCCTAAGGGCAAAATTGTAATTCTGTAAAGGTTTAGGGGCAAAATTGTAATTTTTCTAAAGTTTGAGTTAGGGAATATTTTGAATATTAAATTAATTAAATAAGTGAAATATGATGTTTTAGATCCCGAAAAGTGAGATTCGGACCTAGAACGGGAGAAAAACTGAAAATCGAGAAAGTTGGTAAAATGGTTGTTTTGGTATCGAGGTAAGTTCATATGTTTAATAAGCATTTAATTATGCATATTTGAATGATAAATTGATATTTTGGCCATAAATACTTTACTATTGAGTTTTAGATATAATGATTAATGTTCGATAATAATTCGATATTGGAAAGAGAACTTGTATAATTTATATGTAAGACCATATTTTGTATTATGGCTTTGTATGATAATAAGAAAGTATTGACTAGCATAGTTTGATGAGAATAAGTTAAGTTGATGATATGATGAGATTGAGAATGTAAGTATGTAAGTTGAGTAGCATTTTATTATTATGCAATTATTGTTATTAGTATTGTTATTTTTGAGTTATACGACTAACCTTGAGAATATGAGCAAGTATGTTTCAGCTATGACTTGACAAGGCATTAATATCTCAAAGTCCATGGTTTTACCATGGAAATTAAGGAAGAATTGACGAAAAATTCCATGTTCATAACATGGCATTTAAGGAGTAATTGACGGTTAAGGATACCGTGTAAGACCATGTCAAGAAATGGCATTGGTAAAGCAAGGATCCCGTGTAAGACCATTTCAAGACATGGCATCGGCATTGATCAAGGACTCCATGTAAGACCACATCAAGATGTGGGATTGGCACTAAGACAAGGATACCATGTAAGACCATGTTTGGAGCATGGCATTTGGTAAGACAAGGATACCATGTAAGACCATGTTTGGAACATGGCATTTGGTAAGATAAGGATATCATGTAAGACCATCCCAAGGCATGGCATTGATAAGTTCTATAAGGCAAGGAAATCATGTAAGACCATGTCAAGACATGGCATTGATGAGTTACTATAAGGAAAAGGTCCCATGTAAGACCATGCCAAGGCATGGCATTGGTGAGTTCATAAGGCAAGGATGCCACGTAAGACCATGTGGTAATGGTAAGTTCAAAAAAGAAAAGGTTCCCGAGTAATCCAAAGAGTAGATCAAAGAAACGAAAAGGTGAGAACATGAAGAAAGAGTACAAGTTTGCATTTAAGGCTTATTTAATATTGAGATTGTAAGTAATTGAGATTATCAAATGTTAAGTAAGTGATGAGTTTTCAGTTATGTTTGTGACACTTTATGAGATAATTGGCAATATGCCTATATTATGAAAGACTACTCATGTGTTAAGAGAGATGTTGCAAGTATGTAAGCAAGTTATTAAGTAAGGTTCCTTTTGTATTCTGAGCCTTTGGTAAGGTTACCGATGAGTTAGATGGGAAAGTAAGAACTAAACATTATTTAAGCAAATTATGACAGCATAGTAGTAAGCTAAATTGATTGCTATGCTTATTATTTTGCATGTGAACTTACTAAGCTTTATAAGCTTACTTATTTCACTTTCGCATGTTTTAGAGTACTTAAAAGCAAGCTCAGGTTGGAGGTTGTCGGAGATCACTTCACACTATCAACTATCAAGTTACCAAATGAGTATCTTCATTTACAAACGTTCTAGTTTATGGCATGTATAATGACTTAGCCATTTTGTGTGTATGTCCTTATGATATGGCTAAAGAATGGTATGTAAATATTTGATAATGATTAGCTATTGAAATGGCTAATGAAGAACATGTTTTGGTGTTATGTATGCCTAAATGGTAGTTAATACAAAGAAATCATGAAAAAGTGAAACTAGTATTAATACAAAGTATTCGAAAAATTTTTCATGTTCCCGGTTTGGTCCTGAACCGTTTCAATTGCATGCTTTAGGGTTTCGAGTGCCCTTTTTAGGGGCATATTGAATGAATGTAAATAAATTAATTTTAAAAGAAAATTTTATGCCCCGAATTAGTAAGTTAAGTCAGGTAACACCTCGTGCTCGACTCTGGAGAGGTCTCGGGTAGGGGGTGTTACAGGGGTACTTATTCTTAATAGTTAATTTGTTCAATTGCCAGTAGTCGATGCACATTCGCATAGATCCATCCTTCTTTTTTGCAAATAAGACTGGTGCTCCCCACGGAGACACACTAGGGCAGATGAACCCTCAATCCAGTAACTCTTGAATCTGAGCTTTAAGCTCCTCAAGTTCCTTCGGTGCCATTCTATAAAGGGCGATGGACACCGGAGCTGCACCAGGCAGGAGCTCAATCCCAAACTCAACTTCACCATTTGGAGGTAACCCAAGTATCTTATTGGGAAATACATCTAGAAAATCCTTAATTGTTCTGATATCTCTAACAGACAGAACCTCAAAACCCGAAGCACTGATGTAGGCTAGATACGCCTCACAACCCTTATGAACCAACTTCTCAGCTCTAGGTGCAAAAATCACATTTGACAGATAATTTCGACGCTCCCCAATCACAACTACCTCATCACCCTTTTTAGTTTGCAGTACCATCACTTTGCAGCAAAGTCTAAATTCACCTGATACTTAACCAGCCAGTCCATGCCCAATATTAAGTCAAATTCTCAAAAAGGAAGTTCCTTTAAATCTACTAAAAAGATCACTCCTTGAACCTCCAAAGGTACATCCTTAAACAGTTTATTCACTCTCACAGACTGCCCTAATGAACTTAATACAGTAACCTCACTTGTAGTGCTTTCAACCACAATACCCAAAGTCTCAAACACAGTGCACGCTATATACGAGTGTGTAGACCCAACATCAATCAATGGAGTATAAGGTACATTATGGCTAAAGAACGTACCCGTAATAACATCTGGAGTGTCTCCGTCCTCTCAGTGCCATGCAGCATAAACCAGTGCTGGCTGCCTCACCTCAGTATGACCAGCACCTCTGCCCGGTGCTCCACGACCATAACCCAAACCATTTCCACCTCTGGCCTGACCACGGCCTCTCGGTGGCTGCTGAACACCTCTCGGTGGCTGAACAATACCCATACCAGTAGTTTTCATCTGATCGGGCCTCCATGGACAATCTCTGATGTGATGCTCCAAAGATCCGTACCTCAAACATGCCCTTACCCCTTTCTAGCACTCGCCCTAATAGCGTCTCCCACAATCAGCACAAGGCTGTGGCCCAAAAGCATCAACAGGAGGCCCAACTCTGACTGGCCCATCAACTCTGGCCTTTTTCTTAGGCCTCACAGTTGAACTTGAAGGCTCTCAAACCCTCTTGTTCTTTCCCCTATCCTTTTCAAGATTTTGGTGCTCAACGCGCTTCACATCCTTGGCGATTTTCGCCTTTTCCACTAACACAGAAAAATCTAGCTCCCTCTGTGGTGCTATCAGAACTCGTAGATCATCTCTAAGGCCATCCTCAAAATGAACACAGCGCTTATATTCAGTTGCCACCATCCCACACGCATAGCGACTAAGTCGCAAAAACTCAGACTCATATTCAGCTACTAATTTATCCCCTTGAGTCAAATTCTGAAACTCTCTCCTTTGGACATCCACATAACTAGCGCCCACATATTTCCCTAGGAATGCAGTTTTGAAAAATTCCCAAGTCAACCGATCAGGCTGAGAACCCTCTTTAACTGTAAGCCACCACTGATAGGCTTCATCTTGTAGCAACGACGCTGCACTTTTTAATTTCTACTCTGGGGTGCAGTCGAGGTCATCCATGATCTGTTCTGTGGCCTCGATCCAATATTCAACCACATTAGGAGAAACTCCAGCGATACCCCTAAAGATCTTAGCCTGATTAGATCTGAGTCATTCCGTCACCGACCCACGACCCACAGTATCAGTATTAGGCCCAACGACCCTTTCCAAAATCCGCAACATAGCTTGGGACAGTGCGTCATCCTAGCTGCACGATCGTGTGACCCAGTCTCAGTCAAAGGTGAAGTCGGTGCCTCTCTAGCTTCATTGTTAGGCATATGACCTGATGCCGACGACCCAGCCCGAGCACCTCCACGGCTTCTGCCGCGGCCTCTTGTACCCTTTCCACGAGTACCTTTGGTGCTCATATCGATTTGCGTATTATCTATTTTATAAATCTTATGTATCAGTTTACAGTTCCAGTGTTTGTTACAGGATATGTTATGGAAAATATTATCAAAGTTTTGTTTCGCAGATCACAATCATACTACAGTTTTAGGTTACCCTAAACAAAGTATTTCAGTGCAGTCTATTACCTAAAGTAGTCTCAACATTTCAATTTAAGTAGATAGAAATTTTAGAGAACTTATAAAATCGACGTCGGAGACTCGGTGTGCCACGCATTCAGTAAAACATTTTCAAGTATTTCAAATTATTTAAAACAGTTCTTTTTTGAAATTCTAAGTTTTTAAGGAAACCTAAATCTACAGCTAAGTTTTGAAACCTGGCTCTGATACCACTAAATGTAACATCCCAAACTTGATCTAGACGTTATGGCCGAATCTGCGATACCACATTGAAGTGTGTTTTGACAACCATCGTTCTATTTGAAAAGTTCGTGATATATTAAAACCCTCATAGTAATCTTTTACTAAACTCTTAAGTATCTTTGACCGTTATTAAAAACTCAAGTAGGTTTAGCACAAGTTTAATCATTTAAGGTTGTTATTGCACTTTAAAAAAACCATGTTTGTTGCGGGGCTTTTGAAATATGTTGTAATAACGTGGAGTTTTGAAAACATTTATGTTTTTTTGAAAATTCGTGACCTACTACTAACAGATATAAATCAGAATAAGAAAACCCCAAATTAAAGTAAAAATTTAAAAAGGCCTTATTACATAACAATACCCAAATCAAATAGCTCAAAGATTAAAACTTTAAAACGGTAGGAAAAGAAGTTGTGTGGCCTCCAGCGAGTCCCTCGCAGCGTCGACCTGCCTAAGGATTACATGCACAAACCCAGTGTGTAATCCCTTTACAAAATATCAATCCAACCATAAGAAAATACAGTTCAGGCCTAAGCCCGTTTCAGTGATAGTCCAGTATCAGTTAGGACCGTAGCCCATTATAGTATCAGTATCAGTGTGGGCCTTAGCCCAATACAGTAACAGTAACAGTAATGCAAACAGAAATCCTAGCCATCCATCCTCTACACTTCACTCCGTCCAGCCGTACATCTATGTGGGGATAAAATCAACCCACCCATCCCTACACTCCAAAATATAACACTGGTTGCGGCACTAAACAGTGATTGCAGCAGAGCTGCCAGTACAGTACACTTCCTCCAGATATAATAACCCAACCCCATGTAACATGTCATGTCATAATATCATACCTGAATGTAAAGCATGGCATGCTCGATTACAGTCATACATATCAAAGGGGTATTTCAGTGGTCATTTCATCAAATTGAGGTCTAGGTATACTTATCATCCCAGTAGTAGGTCCACAGTTGTCTCGGGCGACCCTGCAACCTTAACAGCCAAGCAGTGATAATGGGCCCAAAACCCATAATGCAGCCCATATGAGCTCGCATGCCCGTGTGGCCTATATAGCCCAAAAATTGCCTTGGCCGTGTGGACTATACAGCCTGGCCCAATAATCTCCACATGTCCGTGTGGTTCACCCATGTGGGGCCCACAAGCCCATAGGGCCCACACAGCCCATTTCAGCCGAACGTGGCCCAAAACGGCCTAAACCTATGAAATTTCTCATGATGGCCTTTACAATCAAACGCCCACATTTTACGCGTTCGGATTATCACATGAGCAAGCGCACGCTCATGCAGCGTCTACAGTCATACTTTTTCGGCTTTTGCTGATCTACGTTTCTAGTAGTATGGTTACACACCTGTTTGCGAGGAGTGCTAAAATTCCATGATCACCAAGCCTACATTCATTCAAGGTATTCGATTAGTCTTTTAATCACTAGGGTTAAACACCCTCTTATTCATTCACACTTAATCCCAACATGATATTTATTACCTGCCTTGATTGAACAAATGTGATTTAACCCACTCAAATCGCTGACCAAGATTGACTTCAAGAACCTTGGAAAGTATCTGTATTACAACTTAATCTCGTTAACCAAAACCCTAACGTAAATAACTTGAACCAAGTGAGCAACTTACCGAAATGCAGAGCTAATAGCAGAGAGTAGCAGTAATCGGTCTACAAAAGTACACCCTAAAACTGAGGCACGAGATGGTGCAAACACCGCTGACAGTAATCGACACAGAATAAAAATTATTAGAGGGGAAAGCTATTTGACAGAGAACAAAGAAAACAACAACTGTACACTTAAACTCGAAATGGAATATTCGGCTAACCCCAAATAATGTAAAGAAAAGAAAGTCAGAAGATAGAAATGAGGGGAAGAGAGAAATCAAAAGCATTAACCCCAAAACTAAAACAGGGAAAGATGGAGAGAGATGATGAGGTATTCAGCCTAGATAACAAGGTGAAAGGGAAAAATATTGAGAGGAAGATAGGAATAGTATTCGGTTTCAATCAACACAAGGTACTCGATAAAATTTGAAAAAAACGAAAGAGAAGAGAAATGAATGTTCGGCCAAAGCACAAAAGAAGATGATGATGACGGCATAAAACCAGTTGAGAGGGGAAGAATGGTATTCGGTTAGGGTTACAAGGATGAGCACATTCAGTAGAATAGAAGATGAAAAAGAAACGGCTACAGTAGAAAAATGGTTGAAAAGGGGAAGCAAAACTGAAAAGAATGCAGGAGGAAAAATACCCGAATGGTCACACTCAGAATTCACCTACCAAACAAAACCTTAACCCAAAGAAAGAAAAGAAGTAGAAAGGAGAGCAAAACCACACAATTTCGGCACTAAGAGTCTATGGCAGAATTTTTCTAATGGGGATCCACAACAAGCTGAATGGTTGAGGAGAATCCCACTTTGACACCACCACCCCCTACTCCTTTATCCACTCCTCAAATATCTCTCCAAATCTCTCCTCTAATCCCTCAACCGACCAATTCAAACCCTTTCAAACTCCTTCTAAAATTAGGCCACACACTCCCCTCTCCCTCAAACACTCCAACCGCCCACTAGCTTCAAAGATCTACTAATACCCAACTTTTTACATGGCACAGCAGCAAAAAGACACCCCTTGTGCGTAGTAGAACTTGAACTCAAGTCCTTTAGCACTAGTAACATGCCATTATCCCTTGGACTAGCAAACTTGTTATAACTTTATATTCCCACACTTATTTAAAAACCCATTATCCAGAATCCAGGGTTTTATTCAAATTTAACAAAAATTTTGCTAAAGCCCAGGTTTGAACCCAGGACTTCCCACACTTCTCAGGCACTTAACCACTAAAGCAAGCAAGCATGAATGCAACATAACATGCAGATTCAAATGCTTAGATTTTGGGGCATTACACATATAATCTCAAAGTTGGGTTTCAAGGGATAAAAATTCAACAAGGTTGGCTTGAAAGACTCGAACAGTCGAAAGAAAAGTTGCCTAAATCATTTTCAACATTCCATGCTTCCTAGGATTTTGCCTCAAGAAACTACTAAGTCAATTCTAGAGATTTAAACTTTCATGCATGCATAACTTTACTAAGGAATTAAAAATTTTATGGTATAATTTGCATTCTTTATTAAAAATACATTTTTGTCATATTTCAATTAACATAACAATTATTGAAATAATCAAACTTTATTCATATTAAAGTTTAGCATACTTAATAAATTTTCAAATTTTTGAACAAAATATAACCTAATCATAACTGAAAGAAAAATTTATTCTGAGTGGAAATAATTTCAATTTTTCGGTCCCCCTACTTAAGATGAACAATGCCTTCATTGTTAAAAGTGAATAGATACTATACACCAGGTAGGATTTTAGAAAAGATGAGGTGAGTCAATTTGATTGCTTAAGTATCGAGCTCTCTCTAGATCTAATCCTAAACATGTATATATCTATTACCACACTTTATACTTTGCATATTGTTCATTTTTATTAATGATTTACACCTCTTGTTTTATTATACGAAAATAAAAATTTCTAATAAAACCTAATCCTATTAAATAACCTAAGAATAGAAATAAAATAAAGTCAATATCCCCTATTTTTATTTATTTACTGATCCCTCTGAATTCGACTCATCTTTTGCTCCATAGTCTTTGTTTTTGCATGAATTGCTTCGCTCCCTTTTCGATAGTGGACTCCATGGTTCAAATATGAATCTAGAAACTCAGACACAAAAATAAATAGGTCATTGTATATTTTTGTAAGAGCATTTCTCATTGAGTCATCTCGTATTTTTGAATATCTCCAGTAAGCTTGTTGTTGTCACTGCATATGTTGCATTATGTCCATCAACTTTGACAGCTCATCTTGAAGATCTGGGCGAGGTGATTGAGTCCTGAACATTGAAGTTACGACATCAGGTTCGATTACTGGTTCCATTGGTTCTGCCTTATCAGGGATTTCAGCTGACTGTATTTGTTCGATCTCTATGGGATCTTCTTCTTTGGGATCCTCCCTTTCTTCAACTCGTTACTACAGAAAATAGTCTTCGGTTATTCAGTAGAGGTCCCAATCTATGATTTTGTCCTGGCTATAACCTGTCTTCTTTACATTTGCAGGAATTTTATCTTCCAAGCACAAAATTGTTATCGTAAAAGGAAAGTAAGCCAGGCCAGAACGTCTAGTGGCACAATTCTGCATTTCTCTCATGATGATTTTTCCTACATCAATGGTCTTTCCAGTTAAAGTCGAGTATAATAAGACCATTCACTCTATTGAAATTATAGTCCCATATAAAATAGGCATAAGGCTAAATCGAATGAAATAGAACTATACCTTCGCGAGTGGTGTCAAATATTCTCTACGACAAGTGTGAATTCATTGCTTTGACACAGTCCACTTAGAACCTAGAACTGTAAGTTCGTTGAGATTTTTTTATAGATTTTTAGAGTTAGTATTGCTCATCAAGGAAGAATGTTCTTCGTCGTCGAAATCAGGTAATCCAAAGAATTCATTAATAGCGTTTGAGGTTATTGGTACCTTAATTCCACGAATAGAAACTTTCGTCAATTCTCTTGAGGTCAAATTCGCTTAAAATTCACGAACTAACTCCTCATCTGCACTAGGACTTTTCTTAGAAAATAACTCCCAATTGATAGCTTCAGCAATTTGTCAAATACATGCCATGTAGTTAGTATAGTTCTTTTTTTCAACGTAAAGCATTTTTCTGGAAGCATCTGTTAATTCTTGAAAACATTTTCGTATCTCACTTTAGCTTCTTTACAATGGAATTTGTTTTGTGATTTTTCAATTTGAGCAGAAGAACGAGTTCTTTTGCGAGGCATGATTAACCTGATTATAAGAATAAGTATTTTCTCAAAAATTTAATTAGTATAAAATATTAATAATTCAATAATTTGAAAAATTAAATAATTAAATAAAATTGAAATTTAGGAGAAAAATTGTCTTACCACCTTTTTATAGAAGTTAAGAACTCAAAGAAAATAAATATAAAGCAAAGGAGGTTGGTTTAGGGATGGGTGTAGGGTACCTTGAAGGTATGGTGCGATAGGCAAGAGTAAATAGCAAGGCAGTAGTGGTAAGTTAGGGAGCAGCAATGCACTAGGCAGTAGCCGCAATGTGCGGCTCCTTGCGCGAGCAACAGGGCATGCGTGTACCATGTGGATGCGGGAGAGTGCATATCAAGCAAGTGCGTCGAGCAGGTTTGGCGAGTTGCTAGGCACGCAAGCTGGTGCGAATGCTGCTGAAGTTGGATGTGCGGGCAAGTGCAGTGACAAGGAGTAGGTTGCTAGGCTGTTGGTGGACACGGTGTGCGTTAGGCTACTGATGCCGAAGGTGGGTGTTGGTGTGGCTAGGTTGAGGTGATGTGAAAAAGTGGAAAAGGTGAGTGAAATTTATAGTGAAGGGAGTAGGAGTTTAATTAGAATTCTTAGAACAAATTAATAATTAATATAATGCAAATTAAATTATTATTTGCTATTAATTTATTAAAATAAAAACTTATTAACTAAAATATGATCAAATTTAAACTAATCCTAATTCTATGCAAAGTTAATAATAATTAATATATATTATAATGAATATAATTATATACTAGTTATTATCATCTTATTTATTAAATTAAATAAAAAAGATTTATTCTAGTTGGCTTTTGAAAATATTTACAAAAAGAGACATCTACTTTTTAATATTTACAAAAAGAGCAACCAAATTTTGAAAATAGTTCAATTAAGTACCTAAACATAAAAGAAAATTTGAAACTGAGTTGCAATTAAAACTTGGATCAAAATTGACCCTTTTATTTGAAAAACTAAAAATTTATTTTTCCATTTAGAGAATAATTTCTTGGAAAATTATGTTAAAATCAAATCCTAGGAAGGATTAGAGGGGTCATAGCAGTCCCGCTTAAGTTCCAATTTCTTAGACAGAATATATTTAAACATACTAATCCCAAAAATATACCTTAAAGCATTTATTTAAAAATAGAAACAAGAAAAATTAAATATCTGATAAAATGAATGAGATTTGATCCCATTCAATTTTATCCCCCAGTAATGTTTTAAGCGCTGAGCATTGACTCAAAAATTACCTCTTTTATTTTGAAGTTCGATAACTCCATATGAATAAACTTGGTGAACTGTAAATGGACCGAACCAATGTGAATTTAACTTACCTAGAAAGAACTTTAATTTGTAGTTGAATAACAAGACTTGCCGACCTGCTTCAAATTCTCGAACTCAAATGTGCTTGTCATGCCATCTCTTAAGTCTTTCCCTAAGTAATTTGACATTCTCGTATGAGAACATTCAGAATTCTTCTAACTAGTTGAGTTGGAGCATCCGTTTCTCTTTAGCAAGCTTAAGATCCAAGTTGAGTTTTGGAGAGCCCAGTAAGCTTTGTGCTCTAACTCTAAGGACAGATGACAGGCTTTCCCAAAGACCAACCTATAGGCTGACATCCCTAAAGGTGTCTTGTATGATGTCTAATAGGCCCATAAAGCATCGTCTAATCTTTAGGACTATCTCGTCAATTCAGGCAAACTACCTTCTAGAGTATGCCTTTGATCTCTTTGTTTTCCAGCTCAGCTTGCCTATTTGTCTGCGGATGGTAAGCTATGGCAACCTTGTGCTTTACTCCATGTTTGTTGAGTAGCCATTTTAACCATTTGTTCACAAAATGGGACCCTTCATCACTAATGATAGCTCTCGGGGGTCCAAACCTTATGAACACATGCTTCTACAAAAACTTCATCACAACCTTAACATCATTCGTCGGATATGCCTCGGCCTCAACCTACTTAGACAAGTAGTCTACTGCTAGCAATATGTACTTGTGACCAAAAGATGGAGGGAAAGGACCGAGAAAGTCAATACCCCAAACATTGAATAATTATACCTCAATGATGTTTGTTCGATAATCTCATTTTTGTTGGTGACATTTCCAACCTTTTGACATCGATCGCAAAATTCTTTACGTAAGCATATGCATTTTTGAATAGTGTTGGCTAAAAGAATCCAGCTTGCAATACTTTGGTCGTAGTATGTAACATCCCGAATTAGGGCCTAGTAAGAATATTGGTTTCGAGACCACAAATTTGAAATAGAAATAATTATTTTATGATTCTCATGAGGTCTATGATATGATTGCATGCTCATGTGCAAGTTTCATGAAGAAATTCTATGCATAAAGTTTCCAATTGAACTTTAGGGACCAAATTGAATAGGATGCAAAACTTGCGTTCTAGAAGCTTTTAGCATGAAATTGTTTTAGATTATAAATTAAAGGGTCCTAATTAGCAATTTAACCAATTTCTAAAAGTTTGGACAAAAATGGAGATGTGTGGGAAAGATTTTAAAAAAATACCTTAAGGGCATTTTGGTCATTTGGTAATTAAAAGAATAAAAAGGGAAAATCAAAGCAAAAATATGCTCATCTTCTTCATGCTTGGCTGAAACTCTCAAGACACCACAGCTAGGGTTTTGTTCAACTTTCAAGCTTGATTGTAAGTGCTCCCGACCCCCTTTTTAATTTTCTTTACATTTTTGAAGTCCTCGTAGCTTGATTTACTTATTTCCACCCTTATTTTGAAGTAGCGTTTATGTATGAAATTTACCCATGTGTGACATGCATGTATTTTGATGATTAGTGGAGGAATATGAGAGTTTAGTTTGTGATAAACATCTTTATACTAGGTGATTTTTCATGAAAACACCTAAAAAGGACCTTTTTGTAAAAGTTGTAAAATAAGTGGTTAAAAATCTAATTTGAAAGAAAATGTGGGCTAATAGAGTGTGTTATAAGTTTGGCTAGGCTTGGGTATCAAAGAAAATGAACACATTTCATTTTACAAGCCTATGGACTAAGTTGTAATTATGTGAAAGTTTAGGGGCAAAATTATAATTTTGCCAAATTGTAATTTATGGATTACTATGAACAATGTGATGGTTAAATAAGCTGAATTTTCTATAGATCAAGAAAAACAGAGTCCAGACTTAGACTGGGGAAAAAATAAGATTTTGGACTAAATCGTATAAATTATCCATATTTTGTACCGAGGTATGTTCATGTGTAAATAAGGCAATGATATATCATGCTTTTAATATTTCTTTAATGTTTGAGTTTATATGATTACTTATTATGTCAAGTGTATGAATGATGTTGTAACCTATGAGCACGAGATTGTGAATGAATTCGACGAACATGAGATGTCGAGAAAATCCCGTTTGAACCTTAGGAATAGTTTAGGATACAATGTGATATGTCAGTAGAAAATATGTGGATATGAGCACATGAATATGTGTGTATATGTGATATATGAATCCGAGTGCTGGTCTTGTATGTCCTACCAGTGGCTGGGTAGCCCGGCATGTGTTGCGGGTACCTGTCAGCTTGTGTGAGTAGCCCGAATAGTTACGTCTTGACTGTCAGCTTGTGTGAGTAGGCCCGTGAGTAGCTCATGAGAGAGCAATATGTGATTGTGATATGAGTTAGCATGTGGCTACATTTGATGCACTATATGCAAGTTTTTCGCGTATCTAATAATATATCGTGTGTTCAATGGGTAAACTTGTAAGTTAATCGACAAGTAAATCAATGAAGAGAGAATATGACAATGTGATTTGAGTTGGTACAGGTATGTACGATAAACTCATCTGAATGAGCTCGATATGTGATGAATGTTTGGTAAGATTGAAAATGTATAAGTTATGTTTACAAATTTGAGTTATATATATGAATTCATGATAACAGTTAAGTAAATCTAGGTTATGTTATAAATGTATATATATATATGATAATATTGCTATTTATTTACATGTGAACTTACTAAGCTTTATGCTTACTCCCCTCCCTTTTTTTTCTTTCTTATAGTATCGCCAAGCCAACTCGAGGATCGAAGGACGTCGGAGGCTCGGTCACACTATCAACTGGACATTTGGGGTATAGTTAGTCTCAGTATTTTGAGTATGACATGTATAGGGACTTGGTCTTTTTTTATATGTCATATTGGTCTAGTAAAATGTGTTGGCTTATGGAAATATTTGATTTATTTTGTATATGGCCATGTGATATGGTCTATATTGATCATTTCAGTTGTAAACCTAATAAATTATACATGCATGCAATGTTTTATGTTTTATGTGTTTGTTTGTGGATGAGATGTGTGATGAATGGCACATATGCTAAGTGAATGAATCATGGTTAATGCCAAATCTATGGAATGATTAGGTAATTTAAAAGTAGGGTTAGCATAATGAATGAATATGAAATTGGTGTGGAATGCCATATGAAAGTATGATGTTTTGGATAAGTGACATGTTGTCATTACAAAGGCATGGAATAATCATGTTTATGAGTTTTCAAGTCACTAAATATACTAAATTGCATGCCATCTTAGATGAATAAGCAAATGAGCATTTAAGGGTGACAAATGGCTTGGAAAATAGCCTAAAATTTGTCCACACGGGTAGACACACGGGCGTGTGTCTAGGCCGTGTGCGACACACGGTCTGCCCCATCGGCATGTGGTTAGATCGTGTGTCCCCAGCACCCTAATTAATTCAAACAAAATGCCCAGCAGTAAACACACGGACAGAGACACGGCCGTGTGTCTCAGCCATGTGGCAAGCACGGCCTTAGAACATAGGCGTGTGCCCAGGCCGTGTGAAGTCTACACTTAATTTTGAGAATTTAATTCGCCACACGGCCTAAGCACACGGGCATGTGATCCTAATTGTATGATGACGTCATAGTCAGAGAGTTACACAGGCTGAGGACACGGGCGTGTCCCAAGCCACACGGGCGTGTGTAACCACACGGCCTACCCACACGGGTGTGTGACTCTCCAGAGTAGAAAATTTTTCTAAGTTATCCTAAAATTTGCATGAAATTGAAAAGTTTTAAAATTTGAACAAAATTTTATGGCTGATTTTGTGTGAATGTTAATGTTTTAGCTCGGTAATACCTCGAACCCTGTTCCGGCGTCGAATAAGGTTAAGGGGTGTTACATAGTATGTGTACCTTCGAAGTGTCCCCCACTCAGAGCTAAGTGGCAATAATATAGAATCTTATGTACTTCATCTTCTACCACTCATCTCCTGACCATTTGATCTGCACACTTTTTAACAAGTATGGTTCTTTCCAGAAATAGTACTTCACATCGTGAAGGAACTTTTTCTTTTGATGATACATCTTATAAATCAGCATCAAACCACAAGCTAAATAGTTAGCAATATCAGCAAACCAAGGGGTATTATGGACATGATTTACCTTTAGTATGTGTTCATCTGGAAATGTCTCCTGAATGGGTATAAGTGGAGAATTCCCTTCTTGCAGATCCAATCTAGACAAGTGGTTTGCTACTTGGTTTTCTACTCCCTTTCGATATTGAATTTCTAGATCAAACTCTTGAAGTAGAAGTACTCATCGAATTAGTCTCGGCTTAGCGTCTTTCTTGGAAAGTAAATACTTAATTGTCGAATGGTCCATATAGACAATCACTTTGGTACCTACAAGATAAGATCGAAACTTGTCAAAAGCAAACATAATAGCAATTAACTCTTTTTCTGTTACCATATAATTCAGTTGAGCTTTTGTTAAAGTCTGACTTGTGTAGTAGATGGGATAAGAAACTTTGTTCTTTCGCTGGCCCATGACAGCTCCTATTGCGAAGTCACTTGTGTCACACATCAATTCAAATGGAAAATCCCTGTTTGGTGTGACGACTATGGGTGCCGAAACTAACTAACTCTTCAAATCTTTGAAAGCTCTTAAGCACTCCTCATCAAATTTGAACGGTCGTGTCCTTCTCCAATAATTTGCATAAGGGTTTAGCAATTTTGGAGTAATCCTTGATAAACCTTCGATAGAAACCGACATGGCCCAAAAAGCTCCTAACACTCTTTACAAATGTTAAAGGTGGGAGTTTCTCAATAACGTCTACTTTTGCTTTATCTACCTCGATTCCATGTCTCATTATCCGATTCCCTAGAACAATACGTTCTCGTACCATGAAATGACACTTTTTCCAGTTGAGTACGAGGTTTGTTTCTTCGCATCGCCTCAGTACCTTGGCTAGATTAGCTAGGTAATCATCATATGTATCTTCGAATACTGAAAAATCATCTATAAAGACTTTCAAGTATTTCTTAGCCATATTAGTAAAAATAGATATCATACATCTTTGAAATGTAGCAGGTGCATTACATAAGCCAAAGGCATGAGCCTAAATGCAAATGTACTATATAGGTAGGTGAATGTTATCTTACATTGATCTTCCGGTACTACTGTAATCTGATTATACCCTGAGTATCCATTAAGAAAATAGTAATATCTCGCCCTGCGAGTCTATCCAACATCCGATCCAAAAATGGCAAAGGAAAGTGATCTTTCCTAGTCACCTTGTTCAGCTTCTAGTAATAGATGCAAATTCTCCATCTCGTAACTATTCTAGTCGGTATGAACTCATTATTCTTGTTATCAATGACCATAATACCTCCTTCCTTTGGCACGCACTGGACTAGACTTACCCACAAGCTGCATGAGATGGGGTGAATTATACTTGTATCTAACCACTTGATGATTTCTTTCTTTACCACGTCCTTCATGATGGGGTTTAGTCTTTGTTGTCTATCAATCATCCCTTTTTCGCCATCTTCCAAGATAATCTTGTGCATGCATACAAACGAACTAATGTCACGAATATCAGCTATGGTTCATCCAATAGCCTTCTTGAATTGTTTCAATACTAGGATGAGTTTCTCTTCTTGCTCAACGGTTAACTCCGCTGAAACAATCACAGGCAAAGTTGATGCATAACCTAAATAAACATTTTTTAAATGTGAGGGAAGTACCTTCAGTTCTAATTTAAGTGGCTTCTCAATTGACGCTTTTGGTTGAGAATAATCCCTATTCTATAACTCCAAAGATTCAAAGTAGGATTGTAGATTAGGTACCCTATGATTAGCTTTTATTCATCCTCCTCTTCATTATTTGGAGGGTCTGATGTCAAAATTTGTTCCAATGGGTCCTCAACATAGTTGAGTTCCTTTCCCATGATTAATTCCTCTAAATCAAACATTGTAGAACAATCATCAATTGTGTCAGGAAATCACATAGACTTAAAAATATTAAATGTTACCTGGTCGTCTTGAACACGCATAGTAAGCTCGCCCTTTTGCACATCAGTAAGGGTCCTTCTAGTTGCTAAAAAAGGCCTTCCTAGGTTGATTGGCACTTCTTTGTCTACTGCAAAGTCTAGAATGACAAAGTTGGCAGGAAAAATAAATTTGTCTACATGTAACAGTATGTCCTCGATTTTCTTTTTTAGATGTGCTAAAAATCGATCTGCTAATTGAAGTGCAACCGTAGTAGGTCTAACTTCACCTATCCCCAACTTTCTAAATATTGACATGGGCATCAAGTTGATACTTGCACCCAAATCACATAGTGCCTTACCACAACATGTTGCTCCAATGTTGCAAAGTATGGTAAAATATCCAGGATCCTTCAACTTTGGGGGTAGTTTGTCTTGAATATATGCACTACATTCCTTTGTCAGGGCTACCATCTCAAATTCTCCAAGTCTACATTTTTTTGATAGGATATCCTTTATGAATTTGACATAGTTTGGCATTTGTTCAAGTGATTCAACCAACGGAATGTTGATATGAAGTTTCTTGAGTACGTCTAGGAACTTCTTGAATTGAACTTCCTACTTCTGCTTCTAAAGTCTTTGAGGGTAGGGTGGTGGAGGCTTCTTTACTCGAACTTGTTGATTCGTCTTCTATGGCAATTCTGCATCTAACGAAATTGTTAGTTTATCAGAATTAGCTGGTTCAGAAGTTACCTTATTAGATTTTGCAGATTCAGGTCTTGGTGAAACTGAAATTTCAACACTTGGTTGAACTTCCTCTGAGTCTTGAGCATCAGCTGGCTCTTCTTCAACTTCGATGGTGTTAGGCTTTAATGTCTTTCCACTCCTCAATGCCAATGCTTTATAATGTTCCTTCCCAGGATTCCTCAAATGCTCTGTATCACTAGGTAAAGCACCTTGTTGTATGTTTCTGAGTTCAGCTACAAACTGGCCCATTTGGTTTTTGAGGTTTTTTAATGTAATTGCTTGGCTTTGGATTAAGGCATTATTCTTGGCTATGTATGCCTTCAACAAGTTTTCTAAGCAATTGGATAGTTCAACTTGAGGTTGTTTCTGAACTCGTTGGGTAAAAATAGGTGGCTGGGTCGGTCTAGGTTGGGCGTATGTGTTACTGGGTCCAACCCCTTGGTTACTTCAGGAGAAATTAGGGTGGTTTCACCACGATGGGTTATATGAATTGGATTGTAGTCCTTGCCTTCCTTGGCTTTGGTTCTGGTTACCCATGTGATACATGGATTCTGGGTTCGAAAGACATTCTTCGAATAGATGTCCTTCCACAATAGACACAAGTTACATTTTCAAATTGATTTGGTGGCTGTGCTGCAAAATTATTAAGCCCATTGGTGGTAAAAATGTTTAGCATTGAGGATATTAAGGATACCTGAGATGTGAGTGAAGTGAGAGCGTCCACTTCATGTATTCCAACGACTCATCTTCCTAACGCTACTCGATTGGTTTGCCATTGATAATTGTTACTGACAATCCTCTCAATGATTTCATAAGCCTCATAATAAAACTTAAGCATCCACTAAAATCCTTGTGTGAGCATTGAGACCATTATAAAACGTTTCAAGTTGGATGTAATATGGGATTCCGTAATAAGGGCAGTTTCATAATAATTCTTTGTACCTTTCCCATGCCTCATACAAGGACTCATCATCCATTTGTTGGAAAGGAGTGATCTCGTTCCTCAACTTAGCATTCTTTCTATAATACTTCATGAGGAATCTTTCTGCTAACTCTTGCCATGTGAAATTTGAATTTGGTGGCAATGAGTTCAACCAGGCTCGAGCTCTGTCCCTTAGCGAATATGGGAACAACTTCAATCGTAGTACATCTTCAGGTACTCCGGCTAACTTGAAAGAATTGCTCACCTCTATAAACAGTCTTAAGTGAAGGCGGGGATCTTCAGTAGCCATTCCACTGAATTGACCCACAGTCTGAAGCATCTGTAACATGATTGGCTTTAGCTTGAATTGTTGTGCCTCAATTTCGAGTCTCCTAATACCTAGACTAAGATAATAAAACACTGGGACGACATACTATTTTATAGCTCTATCCCTATCTTTAGTAATAAGGATAGGATTTTGAGCAAGGTTTGCTCCGTTTCCTTAATTTGGATTTTTGTAGTTAATCTTTTTGACCTTTCTCTGACTTGCTTGTCTTTTTCGCTATCGAAAAGTTCTTTCAATATCAGGGTCTATAGGGAGTAAATCGATAATTTGTTCAATACTAATAAACACTTGAAATAACATAGAAATATTAATTAAGTTAAAATTGAACAAAAAATTAAACCAAAAAGCAAAATTAACAAATTCACAAATAATGACTTTCTAAAACAGTCTCCGACAACGACGCCAAAAACTTGGAACGATAGAAAAGTGCAAGTGTACACAATCGCAACAATTAATAAAGTGACAAGTAAATGTCAAGTTATCGTACCCATAGGGACTGTGAAAAGAATTATTTATGAATCAATTAAAAACACTTTGGTGAAGAAAAATATTTTGATTTGAGGAGGTGATTAAAAACTAAGATTTTAACTAAGTAAAATAAAAATAAAATAAAAGTTCGAATGCATGATTTCAAAAGATGATTTTAATCAAGATGATGTAGTTGTGCTAGATTAATTACATTCTTAACTTATAATTATTAAACTCATGTTTATGTTGTTACGAATAAATTCACGGCAACTCAGTAATTTGTTAACTTATGAACATACTTACCTACTAAAATCCATTTATCTCTTGACTATATCTCTATTCCAATTCAACTGATTAAACAAATTTTAATAAGCAAATGTGTTAATGCACATACATACTTATAAAATTAAAATAATCTCTCGTACATATCTCTATGTCAATTCAAACAATTAATTCAATCTCATAAGCACATAAAAGATTACGTGAGGTAACAATGTATTTCTACCTTGAAACAGTTTAATCACAATAATCTTGCAAGTTATGCAAGGCTAATGTATCGTTAGATACCGTTGCTAATTTAACCCTCAGCTACCTTAGATGATTAAACATGCACTGATTAAGTATTGTGTCAATTAATTACAATTTCAATTTAAATAATTAATTCATTAGTTACCTTACAATTGTAATGCAAGAATAACTTAGTCATGGTTTTACTTAATCAAACATCTTACCGAGGCTTACAACAATACGAACACAATTTTAATAACTCAAGTAGATGAAATGAAATAAGCTTGACATGAATTAAATTTAAGCCATTTTAATTAAATTAAATATATCAACATCACAAATATTCATGGACATGTTCATCATAACAACAACGAAATTAAAAGGATAGGGAACAAGAATCAAATCCGGTGTTTCTCTGAGGATTGACTAGGTTGCTCTGCTCCTCCTTCTCTGCTTGTTCTTGTTGAACCGTGGCTTCCATGAACACTTGAATGCTACTGCAAATGGTGGTTGAAAGACTCTTTTTCAAGAGGTGGAATCAATAAGGGAATGGGAAAGGAAATGAAGAATAATGAAGAGAGAAAAGTGAGAGAGAAGTGAAGATTGAATGGTTTTGAGATGTGTTTTAAGTGAGCATCCAAAGGGTTGAGAAGGCTACTGAAAATAGCCAAAATCAGTAGCCAAAGACTCCCCCCATGGTCGGCCACACATGTGGCATGTTTGAAGATTTCAAACATGCTATTTTTTGGTAAGGGCAAATCTTGATAGGCATGAATAGTAGAGGGGTTTGAATGCAAATTGAAGGAGTCTTCAAGGGCCATTTTTCAAGAAAAATAATCATCCAAACAAGCTGATTGGGTCAGCATATGGGACGGTTTTGGGCTACCCAATGCTCGATGAGATCGGTTTTCTCGGTTCAGCTCAATTAGGCCCCTTTTCATAATTAATTAATAATAATTTATTTAACCCAGCTAAATTGGATTAAAATTAAAATTAATTATACTATGAATTAACACACATAATTTGGACCATCCTAGGCTGAAAAATTAATTCTCCTTGATGCTTCAAAATTGCTTCTTGGTTTTGAGCTTCTAGTAGTGTCTGCCAAGCCGTTTTTGGCCCTTTGTGCAAATCTATTGAAAATAAAAAAAATTAATCAAAATTTGATATAAAATTAATTAAAATTCAACATGCTCATAATTTGAGTGCAATTTAATTTTTTTATAATTATTATATAATTTTCGACAATAATTTTACCAAGACTGCATGAATTTGAGTTAAAAAGGGCATGAACAGTGTGTATATTTTTGTGTTTCCATCTATCTCAAAATGAGTGGTTGATCATTAATTCAAGAATGTGGATTCGATCCGACCATGTCTACCTGTTACGTGATTTGGGACTTAGTCTGATACCACTTTGGAATAAATTTTGTGGCAACCCAATCAAACCAGTGGTTGACGCAATAGCTTATGAATTTTATGCTGCCCTAAAAGATTGAGTAAACCATAGACATCAGCATGAGATGATTACCCAAGTCGTTATTCAAGGAAAATAATTGTTGATCTATCCACACGAAATATGCAAGTTTCATGATGCACCATATTATTCCCGTGATTGCCTAGAAAATATAAATTTATCCATATTTGAGGAACTAGAATGGAGGTAATAATCAACTATTTGATGGAGGGTCATGGCGAGTGGACTTGTAATGCCAACACTGGGGTGGCCTTAAAATTCAACACAACTATTATGTTTCCGATGGCAAAAATGTAGATGTAATTTATTTGCATCCTCTTGGCACTTACATACAATGCTTCTAACATCACTGCATACAGAGTGGTTATGCTTTATTCAATTTTACAAAAAGAACAAATTTGCACCAGCTATTAATCAATAAAGAGATGATGAAGTGCATACAGAGTCGCAAACAAAGTATGTACTTTTCGCACCTAATCATAGCCCTATGCAGACGAGCTGGAGTTCCCATGTCACACTTATTGAACCATTCACGCTACCAAAAAAGAGAATAATTGGGGACAACATGTACGTCTAGTTCATTGAACTCCAAAGAAAGAAAATGCAAGAATCCAAACAATGCAAAAAGCATAGAGGGGGTCCCCAAAGGTCGAGTAAGAGGAAGATGAAAGCATAGACATCATAAATGATGAGATTGATAGAAATGTCAATTTCTAAATGGAAAACGTGTTGGATGAAAGACATGGGCTATATTTTGATTTTCCTTATGCAAAAAAAATGGATGGCAACCACCAATGCCATTAGCAAACATGTTCATGATATTTCCATCGTCGGGCGAGGAAGAAGACAATGAGATGAGTCGGAGCATGATTTCAACTAGTTTTTAACAAATTTTAATTTATTTTTAATTTGGACATTGTATTTTATTTTATTTATCTCGAAAGATTGTTATTGGTTTGTTTTTATTTTAATTATGTAGAACTTTGATATTATATATATTGCATTTTTCTTAGTAGGAACCTTAAAATTTTTTGCGACACTACATTTTTAAGCCAAAACCAAGAGGAGGAGGAGTCCTACCAATTGAGTTGCACGAATCACGCCAACTGGATATCCTCTTTCTTTTTATTTTTATTGCACATTAGGGACAATGTGCCAAATAAAGTGTCGGGGTGACTTAGAAAAACTTTTAAATGTTTCTATTTTTTTTTCTAAATTTTAGTAGTTTTTAATTTTTTTTCTTGCATGTTTTCTATGTGCTTGAGCTTGTAGAAAGACAAGTGATTGGTTAGAAGCATGTTAATAGGATTTTGTGAAAAAATTGTGAATTTAGTTTCATAAAAACTGACTGTAATTTTTTTATTTTAGATTAATTAGTTCAATTTATTACACTATAAATAAATTTAAGGAGTTAAGTATACCACATGATAAATAGGTATAAATAACATGCATGTTTAATTGAACTATAAATTGTAGAATTTGATAGGCTTGGTCAATTTAATCCATGTATAGAATTATCTAGGGACAGCCTAAGGCATTGTTTGGTAGACAATTTCTCGAGCCTAAAAGCTATCTCGTAAATATCTTCCCTAGCACCTATTTTGAAACCCTGATCAATTTTCTTAATGAACTTTAATTGAAACCCTAAGCTTATTATATATTCTATGTGATCCTTTATTTCGTGACCCATGCATAGATTTAGATGTCCAACCATTGCTATTGAGGGATTAAGTAGATACATCATGATGGTTTCGAAAAGAGAAAAAAATGAGTGAACTAATGAATTGTATGCTATAGTGAGTATAAGAATTTTGAGCTTATAGAAAAAAACTGAGAAAATCTCGATGACAAAATAAAATCAAAATGAAATGGAAAAAAAGTATGCTCACATTTGTTCAAAAATAATATTACAAGCTCGGATGATTGTACACATGAATACTATATGATGCTTTAGTAAATAGAGAGATAAGGAAGGTGAGGGAAGTGGATATAAGGTGGTGAGCTACAGGTATACTTGGGAGAGTATCGGGGACAATATCATGTGCCAAACTACTTTCATACTTAACCATTCTATCGAGCCTTTTCTTTGAATTCCAAACCAACCTAAGCCACAGAACATTACAAGCCGAAAAGTCTTATGTAACTTAGGTAGTACCTTATGTGGATGAAATTGTACCAAGTTTTGATATTTTTACCACATATATTAATTTGAACATATGTGTATTTTGTATATTTATTTTGGTAGAACCTTATACTTAACATTCTTTTATTTGTTTGCTTTGTAATTTATTAAACTAACTTATCTAACTTTAGAAACTGTGAGTCAACTGTATATCATTCTAGAGTTATATGTTTATTTACACCGTCTTGTACATTTTCTTTTCTTTGCTTGTTTATCTCTTGTTTTAAATTTAGTTTGTTTTTAGTTTTTGTTTTTTATTGTTTAGTTTGCTTGAGGACAAGCAAAGACTTAAATGTAGGGGTATTTGACTTGTCATCAAATATAGTAGTTATTTTAGTCTATTTTTGTACTTAAGGAGCTTGTTTTCTAAGTAACTTAGTATTTTATATTATGTTTTTGGTACTTTGTACTTGGGGTTAAATATTAGTAAAAATAAGTGTTTTTAACACAATTTCTAAGTGTTGTGATCTATAAGGCTAACACAGGCCTTAGGTAGTGTTGATGTGATGAATTGAGGGTGTAGGATAATGATTTATAGGCCCAATTGACATGGGAGCAAGGGACGAGTGATGCATAAGTTTCCCAAGCCATCAAAGCATGAAACAGAACCAAGAAGGCAAAATTCACCTGTCATGTCTCGCCACAGACCTTATATGCTGCGACATAGGTTAATGTGATGTTGAAATATACCAAGGTTATTTTTGTTTCCACAATCAACTTTATACGAAAACCTAAGATGTATCTAAGACCTAATTTGGGCTGCTAGCACTCTATAAATAAGACCTTAGGATTTGATGTAACTAAATCATCTTAGACACAATAAAAAACCCTAGTAGTTTAGGAATATGACTAGATTTAGTTTTCTTTCAACTTTTCTAAACTCTTTGTTTTTCCTCTTGGAATCGGTTTCAATCCAAGATTTCTTTTATGTTATTAAAGTATTTCAGTTTAATTCTTCTTTGCAAGTGACATATTTCATTATTTTGATCAAGAGATTTACTACTCTGTGCTCTACTCGACATCAATCTAAGATTATTCTAATCTATTTTCTCTTTTGATTTGTTTGCGTTCTTTACATGTTTATTTCAATTGAGATTAAGATTATGAATAACATGAGTGGCTAAATCCATTAGAGGAGATTAACAAGTGGATAGGGATGTGATTAACGGAGGATTTAGGGTTTTTTGAAAGGACTAGTTTGTATAGATTACGCGTTCTTAAACCCTAGGCTTGACAACCCTAGGAAGTAACCATAGGTGAGACGAGATTAGGAGATAACTCAATCCAAGTAAATCATAGTTATCCTTTCTCAGAAAGTGAATTCGGAAGATAAGCGAGTATCAACCAATCGATTAATTAGTTAGAGGTCGAGAGGTAATAATTGGTTCATTGGTAGCTAATCCACCCTAAACCATAATCCAAATTTAATTACAAAACTTGAAACTAGTTAATCTTCCTAATTGGTTTTATTGGTTTAAGTCGTTTGTTTATTTTCCTATTTATTTACTTTAGTTATTTAATTTCCCTTATTAATCCCTTTTATGATTTTTCGTAATATAGGAATTAATTATTACCATTTAGACTTATTATTGTAAAACGTTTTTTGTAGATTTATTCCATCCTCCATTGAGTACTGTAAGAACCCATTTTCAGTGAAATCGAAATAGTGGTTTTAGGACCACAAATTCGAGCCAGAAAGAAAAATTATTTTAAAATTACTGCATGGTCTACATTATTATAGGAATGTTATATGAAAATTCTAATAAGAAAATTTTACCGATTATGTGTTTAATTATGGAAAGGACCAAATTGCATAAAATGCAAAAGTTGAGTTCTAGTAGCTACAAGTACCAAATAACTATGGAATTCAAAATTTAACGTCCTTATATGGTAATTAGACCATTAAGAAAAGTTAGTAGATATTTTTGGTGAATCATCCATGGAAAATTAGAAAAAGGAAAGGACTAAATTGGAAAGTGGAAAAATTAAAAGATGATAATTAAATTAAATAGAAAATATCATCTTATTTTCATCATCTTCCCAAATTAAAACATAGAAACCCTAGGAAAGAGAAAAACATTCAAGCAAGCTTTCTTGGCTTAATTGGGTAAGCATTTTTGTCACATTTTTAGTAATTTTTATATCTTCAAGTTCGGAATAGCTTAATCTATCTATTTTGGGGATTAAGTTGTAAAGATATCAAAGTATAGAAATTTTTTCATGGATGTAAATGCTAAAATTTTGAACTTTATGGTAGAAAATGAAAGGTTGTTGATAGATAAACTTTTACAAAGAGAATATTGATGAAATTATGATTTAGGGACTAAATTGAAAAAATGGTAAAACCATGGAAATTTTATTATTTTTGTGAAATTCATGGGCTGTTACTGTGACATATAAAATTCGTTTAGGCTTGAAATAAGGATTAAATTGACGAAATTGTCATTTATGAAAATATAGGGGCAAAATGGTAATTTTTCCTAAGATGTGAATTGAATTCAATTAAGTATAAAGTGAACTAAATTGATGTTAAATCCATTTATATGGATTTGGAAAGACTCAATAAAGAGTTAGATCAAGGAAAAAAAAAGGTGTCGGATTAATAGATTTACCTACACAAACAAGTGGTGAGGTAATTTGTGTTTATTTTTATACTTGAATGGAATGTGGTATGTGTATGCATGAATTATATAAGTGTTATAAATGTATGAAATAACCACATGCCCGTTAATGTGCAGAAAATGATAAATTCCATTTGAATAATGAAATTCAATGGATACATGTTTCCCGTATTGAATGTGGTCGTACATATGTTGCAAAGAGAATATAGCTCAGATAAGCAATCCTATTATCAGCCTCTCGAGCATCCTGTTATATAGTTCCTGCGAGCATCCTAATCTGTAGTGATTCTGCATGTGTTGCGCACTACCGTAGCTCTTTGTGAGCCTCCTGTTGCGCGATTCGGTCAGTTCAGATCCAGCAATTATTACAGACACAAACGCAACTCTTCGTGAGCATCCTAATATAAGCTCTTATGAGCTTTCTGACATGGCTCGCTTGAACTCCCTATTATGCTATCCAGAGCTCCCTATTAATAACTCTTCAGAGTCACCTATTAAGCTCAATGAGCTTCTTGTTCTAAACTCTTATGAGTTTCCTGTTTAGCCCAGATAAGCTTCCTGATACATGGCTCACATGAGCATCCTGTTACATGGCTCGAGAGAGTGCTTCCTGATTATGTTCCCTATTTGGGTACCCCTGAATATGAATTGATGGATTTCAATTTTGTACACTTTAAATGTACTATATGAGTGTATCCATCAATACTTCAAATAAATTCAACGGATAAAGTTTTTATATGACTAAATTGAACTTGAAATGATTTTTCATGGAAATATACATGTAATATGGAATAATGATTTGGAAAGCATATATTTATGAAAGTCATTAAATGATGAGCTCATACATGTTTTTGGTATTATATGAATTACTTGACTAACATGATTGGTGAAATTGTGTATTTTAGGCCATTAGCCAAATTGCTTGGATGCGTTTTTGTATGTTTATCTTGAATGGAAATATATGGTAAGTTAAATTCTTATTATACGAACTTACAAAGAATTTGAAATGCTTACTCAGTTTTCTTTTCTCTAGTCTATAGTTCTTGGAAGCTCATAAAGGTTGGAATTGGTCAAAGCATCATCACACTATCCTCCAACTCCTTTTGGTATAAATAGGAAACTTAATTTGGTAATATGGCATGTATAGGGTGATGGTGTCAAGTGAGGGTATGTAAATGTTTTGGTTGTATGTAGCCATTAGAATGGCTATTGATAACATATTTAATATATTTATGCATGAAGTTATACTATGCTTGGTATGTGAGTATACATCAATTAGTATCTTAGATATAATCACAGTAGGGTAAGTATATGATTAAAAAAAAAGATGATACTTGAAATGAGTAAATGTGTCATGTATAAAACTTGATCATTAGATTGATTTATATGACTTGAATTGGTTGATAAATATGTTGAAGTGTTGATGTAGGTGCAAGGTAAAAAGGGTGAGAAATAAGGCTTGGAAAATGGTCTTATTCTGTCCAAACGAGCAGACATACAGGCGTGTGGTTTGGCCATGTGTCCCCTGCATCTTAAAATTGGAGAAACAGGATGCTCAGAATTGAGCACATGGGCAGAGACACGGGCGTGTGTCTCAGCTGTGTAAGACACACGGCCCAGCACATGGGCGTTTATCCTAACCATGTAATCCCTGCACCTAATTTTTGAAAATTAAATTGTCCACATGTCTAGCACACAGGTGTGTGGCTGGCCGTATGACCCAAGTCAGAGAGTTGCATAAGTAAGGACACAGGCTGGAATACAACCATGTGCCTCACATCGAATGTCCACACGGTCTGAGACATGGGAGTGTCATTGGCCGGGTGAGCCACATAGCTTGGCCACACGGGCATGTGTCTTCTGCACCTAAGAAAAAATTTAAGATTTCACAAAAAATTTTATGTGATCCCGGCTTAATCCCGGCTCGATTCTAATATGTATTTTGGGCTTCGAGAACCCATATAAGGGACATTATGATTTAATGTGATTGATTTTTGGAAATGAATAGTAAATGACATAGATTAATTTTATTTGAACTGTAAACTCTAGTAATGCTTTGTAACCCTGTTTCGACGATGGATACGAGTTAGGGATGTTACATTTATTGGTATCAGAGCTATGGTTTAGCCGATTCTTGCACAACGTATCAAGTACGATTTTATCTGTACAAGCCATTATATAATTTGTGATTGTGTGATATCTCCTGACCATTTTAAACATGTTTTTCATATAGTAATGTAATTCAACCAAGCTAAAGCTGAATCCGAGGAAGCTGAAAGCACTGCTCAAGCTTTTGTAAAGAGAGCTGTATCTAGTAGTAGAAGGCCCATATCTAAGGGTCGAGGTGAGGAGGCAAAAAAAGCCTTCTTCCAAATGATGAATGAGTGGTTGACAAAATTTTTTAGAACAAATTGTGTTGTACAACAACCTCCCCCTCCTGCTCCTCAACTGGTTCCTGACATGCCACAATGTTTTAAACCTGTTAGAACTGGTAAGCCTCCGGTAGATAAAATTTGTAAAAATAAGGCAGAAGAATTTAGGGCTACTACCAAAGAAGATCCGAAAAGGGCTAAATTTTGGTTGGAAAATACTATCAAGGTCTTAGATGAATTATCATGTACAGCAGTTAAGTGTCTGAAATATGTCGTATCATTGTTAAAAGATTTAGCTTATCAGTGGTGGAATACTCTAGTTTTTGTTGTGCCAAGGTAAAATGTTATATAGGAGTTTTTCCAAACGAAATTCAAAAAGAAGTATACTAGCCAGAGATTTCTAGATCAGAAAAAGAAAGAATTTCTAGAGCTTAAACAAGGAAATATGACTGTATTTGAGTATGAACGAGAATTTTTTAGACTGAGCAAGCATGTCAGGGAATATGTTCTAACTGAGGTTGATATGTGTAAACATTTTGAAGAAGGATTAAATGAAGACATCAAGCTATTGATAGGAATTCTTGAATTAAGGGAATTTGTAGTACTGGCTGATTGGGCATACAAAGCTGGATAATTAAGCAAAGACAAGAGACAAGTAGAGAGAGATGCCTGAATTTCTAGTAAGAGATTTATGGGGAAGTCACAAGCATCTGCTTCAAAGAAATCAATGAAATACCATGATCAATTTACCGCATCTGTGGGATATTCCGAAAAAGAGCAGGTGTGACACCCCTAATTTGACCCTAGTCGAAAAGTGGTTTCGGGACCACAAAATCAAGTCATAAAAATAATTAGCCGTCATATTTTATGACTATTATATGTGAATATGAATGTGTGAAAGTTTTAAGCTTTGATTTAGTAAATTGCATGTGAATTTAGTCGATGGGACTTATGTGTGACACTTTTAAAATGTGATAGTTAATCTATAAGGCTCAATTAGTGCATGTCATATGAATAAAGGGTTTGCATGTCAAATATCCCTTATGAATGAGTAGTGGCCGGCCATGGATGGGTCATTGAGGATAATATGAATTCTTTTATTAGCACTATGAGTTTAGAAAATAAAAGAATGAATTAAGAATGATAAAACATGAGGTGAGTGGGAGGAGAAACCAAAGTTGTCTCCCCCTTACTCCCCATTGCCGTGACTTGTGAAAGGGGAGGAAAAACAAAATCCTTTCTTTGTTGTTCAACATGGCCGAATAGAAGAAACAAAGGAGGGGAAGAATTTTTGGTCACTTGAGTCATTAAAAAGGTTAGTATATTATGTCAAATTGTGAAATTTTAACTTGTTTTAGGTAAATAATTAATGGTTATATTCTATGCTTATTATTTGTGAATAAGTATGTGTAAAAATTTCATGTTTTAATTTTGTCATTTGGATGTGAAATTAGCTAAAAAGGACATATTTGAGAAACTTTAATAATATGATAGGCAAATGTGCAAGTGATTAAAATGTTAAATTACTAAAGTTGTGGACTTGCATGTCAAATGGCCCACTTTTAACATTAGTGGATGGTAATGATGTTATGATTTTGGCATTATGTGTATATTATATTTAGTAAATAATATTTAATAGTTTATAATTTGAAAACATGAATTAAATAAAAAAGAATAGTGATAAAAACAAAGAAACTTTTCTCTTTGTTTTCTCTTATTGCCGTAACTAAGCAAGAAAGAAAGGAAAGAACACCAAAGGCACTCGGTCATTTGGTGTTGGGAATTAAGGTGAGATTTCATGTATTTTATTTTTAATTTTTGCGAAATGTTGTTAGTTTTGAAGCTCACAACATGACCCATATGTTAATTTTTGTGAATTTATTTCATAAAGCATTCGGTCATGGCTTCAAGGATTAGATTGTGGATGTTTTGATGATAAGTGTTTATGGATGAGGATAGACTAATTAAATTTGCTATGAGGGGCAAGTTTGAGTAAAATATCATTCGGTTATTAAAGTGAAGTATGAAACTTGTGCTTAATTGTGGAATGCTATAATTAAATTGCTAATATATGTTTATATACTTGCCGAATTTGAATTAAGGTGAAAGACGAGGTAAAGAATGAGTTTGAGTTGAAAATTTATAATTGTAATTAAATTGATAGCATATATTTTTATATTAGCCAAATATGTGCTAAAATGAGAAATGAAATGAAGGATTAAGTTTGAATATTATTTGAGTGGTCTCAAGTATTGAAGCAAGCCCATGGCAAAATCTAGTTAATGGAAAAAGATGACATTCGGCCAAGGAAGTTTTGTGATAGTATTTTTTTGGCTAAGGATGCTTTGTATGTTATGCATGATGTGTTTAATGTCTTGATGAACAAGTAGTCATTAAATGAGGCTAAGCTTGTGAAATTATGAGTTTGGATGAATATATATATGCATTCGACAATGTGTAAAATATTGATTGTTTTAAATGGTTCGTAGTTAAGTGGAAATGGAAGCTTGATAATAAGAAAAAAAATCTGTTAAGGATGAGTAAGAGGTATGTGCATTCGGCCATTAAACATGTGCTTAATTGTTGATGAATGGTTGTAAAGAAAATACATATAGGTCAAATATAGCCTTGGATAAGAAGATTTTTATGTATTGAATTTGTAACATGGTTATGCCGATTGTGAACATGTGATAAAGAATTATTCAAATGGTTGTTTAAATAATATTCGGTTTATTAGTATATGCATAATTAGTTAAAGTGTAAACTTTGCATGTGTATTAAAGGTTTTTATGTGATATTCAGCCTTGGGAAATCTAAGCTTATAAAGGTTTGAATGTTAATTGGGTTGTCTCTTTAATGGCCGAATGTGCTAAAAGCTAATGCATGATTTAGTTTAATCGATGTAATGATACAAATTATGATATTTACTTGTGGTTTTGAAGTATAGAAAATTTGTTAAGTTGATTAAGTGGTTGCCGAATGTGAAATTTAGGTAAGGAAATGTGTACAAATAATATTTGTATGGATAATTGGTTTAAAGGGGTCGGCATTATACATTGTTGATATGGTGTTATTAATGTAAAGCACTTTAGTATAGACGGATATACATATGGTCACTTAGAACGTATTGAGATGGCCGAATAAGACTAACGATGAGTATGCCTTGATTTTCTATAATACTTAGTAATTTGTTTAAGGTGATTAAAGATGTGTATGATTATTTTATATTGTACTAAAGAGAGTATTAATGCATGTTTGGTACTTGAGATGATTGAGGTGGTGATCTCGAAGCTAAATGTTATAAGGAATAAGTGTATTTCTTGCAAACCGAATTATAATATAATCGAATGTGGTTTTACACAATAGTGATGTGATAAGTTTAAATTTGGTTCATTAGCTCAAGAACTCAAGGAAACGAAGTCGGATCGTGGAAAAAAGGGAAATTGGTCGAATAGTCGGAATTGACGTACATTAGCAATCGAGGTAAGTTTTAAGTATTAATGCCTATAATGTGATTGAGTATGATATGTTAAGCACATATTAAAAGAATCATAACTCTATTGTAAATCCTTATGCATATAGCCTAATGGTTATTATGAAGTATAGGTAAGTTATTGATATGATATGTTGCCAAATGGATATGATATTATGAAGTGCTGAAAGGATATGTCAGAAGAGTAAAATTGTGATAAACCTGCTCAGGACAGCAGCAGTAACATGAATTCAGAAAATCACCATAAATTCATGGATTTGAATTAGAGGCTGAATGAGACATGAAATTAAAGCTTAATGAGTCTAGTTTCTTATAAAAGAAACCGTGTAAACAAAGGAATTTCTGATAATGAGAAATTTGATTCGTAGTGAAAAGTGGTCAGATTAGTCAAACAGTGAAACAGGGGAAAACTTAAGAAAAATCTGGTGTTGATTGGCCCAACCTAAAATTCTGGAAATTTCATGGATGGAAGATATACGAGTCTATATTCAGGAAAAATTAACGGCAAGTGATTTGGAGTTTTGTAGCTCCATTTATAAACAATTTAGTGACCATTGCTCAGCAAAACAGCTCGTAGTGAATATGTGATGTTGTTGTAAACATGGATAAAACTTGTTTTAGTTACTCATAAGCTATTGATTAAACCCATACTTGAATTCTAAATCGTGATATTGTAAGCTTATGATAATTCGAATATGAAATGATAGTATGGCGTAAAATTGAATTATTCATTGGAAAGTGATGGATGTAGATTCGGTCAAGCCCAAGTCTGTACATGATAGTATATGTGGTATGTGAAGTCTAATTGAATAAATGTGAAAGTGTATATGTGTGAATAGGGCCGAATGGCCAATGTGATGAAAGTGAACATGTATATGTGTGATAAGGCCGAATGGCCAATGTGATGAAAGTGAACATGTGTATGTGTGAATAGGGCCGAATGGCCAATGTGATGAATGTGAACATGCATATATGAGATAAGGCCGAATGGCCAATGTGATGAATGTGAACATGCATATATGAGATAAGGCCGAATGGCCAATGTGATGAAAGTGAACATGTGTATGTGTGATAAGGCCGAGTGGCCAATGTGATGAATGTGAGCATGTGTATGTGAGATAAGGCCTAATGGCCGATGTGATGAATGTGAAAGTGTATAAATGTGATAAGTCCCGAAGGGCATTTGTGTCAGTACTATATCCGGGTTAAAACCCCGCAGGCTTTATGCGAGAATATTATCACTGATTAATGTCCGTAAGCTTCGTGCTTGTACTATATCCGGGCTCTAAAGACCCGATGACTGCGTGTGGGAATTTTGTCCGGGTAAGACTCGATAACTTCGTGTGGAGATTATGTCCGGGTAAGACTTCGTAATAAGAGTTGCTTATAAATATATTCAATGCGAAAGGTTAAACAGGTATGTACTCCAAGTCTATATGTGAGCTTGATTGCACTAAATCATAAGGTAGTTATGTGATGCATGTGAGAGCAATCTATGAGACTACTCTTATGATTATGTGATATCGGATCAGTGTGAGAGGTGATGGGAAATCATACGAACAACTATGTTATAATTTGATTGATATCTATTGCCACTGCTTAAAACTTACTAAGCATTGTAATGCTTACTCCGTTTACTCTGTCTCCTCTGTTTTATAGATCTCATTGCGAAGCTACAGGCTCGGGGATCGTCAGCAACTAGTCACACTATCACTATCCACGGTTTGGTACTGCTATGTTTTGGATTGTCTTATGGCACGTATAAAATAGACTAGTGGCGGAAGAATATTTTGGTTAATGTATATAGCCATGCGAAAATGGCTTACATATGTTTGAGCATAATGTTATAATCATTTGGTATGGAATGGTTAATCACTATCATAATTTGTGCTATTCATGCTAAAGGGGCTAGTTGAATCATGGAAACTATTAAATAGGTAAAGTCTACCTTAAAGGCAGATGTTGGCAGCAGCAGTGATGTAGATTTGGAAAATCACTAAAAATAGTATGATTGGAATTAAATAATGAATAAATTATGTAAACGAACCTTGATGAATCTATTTTCACAGGGAAGTAACGAAACGATCCTATGGACAGTAAGTTAAGAGTTATTGAGGTTCTCGTGAGACAGGGCCAGAACGGTTTCTGGATTCCCTGTTCCGACTTTGGAGATTTATTATAAATTAACCAGAGATAATTAGGAGTCATGCCATATATGTACAGATTCCTCTCTGAGTCTAGTTTCTATAGAAACAAACGACATCAGTATGAAGCTCTGTGCAGGGAGATATCCAATTCGTAATGTGCAAGGGTCAGTGTAGTCGATCCCTGTCACATGGGAGACTTTGACTAATAAACTGTACTAATTGGACCGACCAAAAATTCTAGAAAAAAATATGTAGATGGGCATATGAGTCTAGTTTCAGGGAAAAATCACGAAACTGATTTTCGAGTTGTGAAACTCAAGATATGATTTTTAAAGCGACTATTACGCAGATTGGCAGTGTCTGGAAAATTTTTAAAAAGTCTGTTAACACCTCGTGTTCGACTCCGGTGACGGTCTCGGGTTCGGGGTGTTACAATTTTATTGGTATCAGAGCTACGGTTTAGTCGATTCTAGGACTAACGTAGCACGCGTGAGTCTATTTATACATGCCATAAAGTGATAAAATGATAGTGTGATGATTTTTGGCTATTAAAATGTGTTTGCTGTATTGTAATGAATCTTGATCCCGATCGAGCTGTAGCAAGCTTCTGACTATGAGAATTTGCGATATAACTTCATTTAGATATGCCTAAATTATTAAGTTGATCAGGTACGTATCATGTACTCGTATTTGAATTTCGATTTGGATTGGATTATAAGGTTATAAGTGATGCAATTTTGAAGGAGTGTTATGACTATAAATGTGATTTTTGTATGTGGCTATAGAACTGGAAGTTAAATGGTCGATAAGCATGTTGTGTTTGTATTCAAGTAATGTAAATGAAATACTAATGTGTCATGATTTATAGTTAAATGTGCATGGTTATTCGAATGATGTCCGGGCTAAGTCCCGAAGGCTTTGTGCTAAGTGACCATATCCGGACTAAGATCCGAAGGCATTGGTGCGAGTTACTAAATCCGGGCTAAGTCCCGAAGAGCATTCGTGCTAGTGATATATCCGGGCTAAGTCCCGAAGAGCATTCGTGCTAGTGATGTATCCGGGCTAAGTTCCGAAGAGCATTCGTGCTAGTGATATATCCGGGCTAAGTCCCGAAGAGCATTCGTGCTAGTGATGTATCCGGGCTAAGTCCCGAAGAGCATTCGTGCTAGTGATATATCCGGGCTAAGTCCCGAAGAGCATTCGTGCTAGTGATGTATCCGGGCTAAGTTCCGAAGAGCATTCGTGCTAGTGATATATCCGTGCTAAATCCCGAAGAGCAATCATGCTGGTGACGTGTATTCGGGCCTTCGTGCCTAGTAGGCTTCGTGCCGGTAATTTGAGCAAAGTTTAACTGCTCACTACTATACAAATTCAAATTTAAACGAGACGATATGTTTAAAAGTGTACATACATGATGTTTATAGACTTGGATAAGTCATATCAATGTGTATTAACGAATGAATAAGAGCGCTATGTATGTGAATAATTAGAGGCACTGTGTGTGTGCGAATTTCTTTAACCGAGCACTATGAGTGCGAGATCGGTCAGTGGGCACTAAGTGTGTGAAGTGGAATTCATGTAAGACCTCGTTTGGGACGAAGGCATTGATTTTAGATAGTGTGTAAGACCATGTCTGGGACATGGCATCGGCTCGATATGTGAGAATATGTAAGACCATATCTAGGATATGGCATTGTAAGAGCTATATGTGCTATTGCTGAATGGACACTATTTTGTTAATCTTGTTCAAGAAATTATTTTGGTTAAGTTTCGACATTCGAAAGTTTGAAAGAATTTTTGATGAATGTTGATAATTTAGGATATACGAGTTATGCGCTAGAATAAATCACATGCCAGTGTATTTTATTAGGCTTTATGCCTATTTGACTGTATACGGGTAACGTTAACTATGATTGAATGTGCTAAATGAACTAAATGTTCAGGTACGTGGAAGTTGACTTTTCTTTTGGAAATGAGTTAAGTCGAATATTGAGTATATGTGTACTTTCGGTTGGGTTACAGCTTATACATGGATGAAATTGTGGGTTACAAATATGTGGGTTGATGATGTGAATTATACATGTTAATATGTGCTTAATGTGTGTTTGAAATGCATAT